>NC_135735.1:50437500-50592500 GCF_041903045.1 Epinephelus lanceolatus | reverse complement strand
TATATATATATATATATATATATATATATATATATATATATATATACATATATACATATATATATATATATATACACACACACATATATATATATATATATATATATACATATATATATATATATATATATCACAATCTGCTAAGTAACTATTTTTCTGACAGATGACAAGATTAACAGTATGAAGTAGCATATGGATATACTCAAGTACTTCAAAATCATATTAAAGTAAAGAAGATGAATGTACATTGTTACTTTCCCTCTGTAAGCATCTGTTTCAATGAAAAACCCAGACATGTGCAGACAGAGCCGGCCTGCAGTCAGCGTTTGGCTCTTAAAGGGAAAAACAGATGATATTAGCTTACATCTAATTATTATTATTATCTGCAGCAGCACTGGTTTCAACAGGGGGATGTTTGCACAGCTGCAGATGGACTAAGTGTTATTTCACCGCTGACAATCGATGACAGACACACAAGTGTGTTTCATCAACTCACTCTGCTTCACACATGGTGTGATGGCAATGAAGGACATGAGGCCGCACAGTCCCAGGTTGATCCACAGCAGGGCCTTGTTGAAGTGGCAGGCGATGGGGTGTGTGTAGTACTTGTACATGAAGGTGAAGGCCATGGTGGCGATAGTGTAAAAAAAGAGGGTGGCGCACATCACTGCCAGATACCAACGTTTGTTTTCTGCTGCACCGGTCAACCTAAGAGGTAGAGGACAGAGAGAGGGTTCAGCTCCACATCCATCTACACTGATATTCATTCTGCCTGGATGTGTCACAGAGAAACACACCGGAAGTGTAGGAATCATGTTATTTTCACCAGACGGTTATGTTTTTAGTATTGTTGTTTGATATCAGAAAAACCTGTCTGCAGATTAAATTGAACATTGTCATAAATGTAGGCCACAAGGGATTTATTTATGGTGCAAATCCAGGATTTCTTCAAGTTTTTGAGCGTTTTCTTGGTTTTCTCTGGAATTACTGCACTCAGAAGTGAATGAAAAAAGAAAAACTTCATGGAAAATTCATGGAGCCTGATTGCAACTTACAATCATGATGTGTGGAGTTTTTAATACAAGTAAAGCATAGTGTTGTTTCTTGAATCTTGTTTCACTAGCAAGAACCACGCCACAACAATATGTTGTTTAAAGGTTTAATGAAATACAGGAGTTATTGAATGTTGAGAATAGATGAATGGATGTGGGTGAGGTAGAGGGAAGATGTCATCTGTTAGGCTGGTCTGGGAGGATGTATTGAAGACCGGGCGGAGGGAGACTCAGTGTGGGGGTTCCGTCTCAGGCGTATATATCCACCCGAGCTGATCACTGGCCCTCAGACGTGCCTAGAATGAGACATGGGAGAGGTATGCATCGGATTGAAAATGACAGAAGGGGTGAAGAGATGAGGGGATGAAGGGGTGAGGGTAGGGATGAGGTAGGAGGATGATGGGATGAGGGGATGAAGGGATGAGGGTAGGGATGAGGTAGGAGGATGATGGGATGAGGGGATGAAGGATGAAGGGTTGAGGGATGAAGGGATGAGGGATGAAAGGTTGAGGGTCGAATGGATGAGGGATGAACAGATGAGGGTCAAATGGATGAGGGATGCAGGGGTGAGGGATGAAGGTTGAGGGCGAGGGTCGAATGGATGAGGGATGAAGGGATGAGGGATGAAGGGTTGAGGGTAGGGATGAGTTCGGAAGATGGAAGGATGAAGGGAAGGGAAAGGGAGGGTGGGTCGAGAAATCTTGAGACAAACGGGGTAGGATGGGTTGACCCGGCATAAGTAGGCTTGGCAGGTGATTAGAGGTGCGGTTGAGGCGTGGTTCTGCTCCCGAACCTAAGTTAACAGGTTAACTACATTGCACTAGCAAGAACCACGCTACAACAATATGTTGTTTAAAGGTTTAATGAAATACAGGAGTTATTGAATGTTGAGAACAGATGAATGGATGTGGGTGAGGTAGAGGGAAGATGTCATCTGTTAGGCTGGTCTGGGAGGATGTATTGAAGACGCAAGCCTTTTATTTACATAGTAACGTGAGAATGGGAGGTTGAAGGACAATGGAAGCCAGTGACGAGTTTGATGAAGAAGTTGATTCCTGCTAAGTAGGACTGGATGGTGGAGGACCGTATTTTTTGGATGGAATGAGCATGGGTGATGAAATTGCAGATGGACATGACGTCCAGAGAGGGAAAAGGTAGCTGGTAGGTGGAGTGAAATGCCTTGAAGCGATTCCAGCCAGTTAGGTTGGCTGAGAGTGTGCTTGGGTCAAGACTGTTAAGGATGGCTTCTTGTGAAGCATGAGAGAGGTTTGACAGCTGTGGAGCTAGTTGAATATTGTGGCTGAAAACGGTGGGATAGGTGTTGGGTGAAGATCCGATTCTGGGGCCAAGTGTCTGAATTTCTGGAACGAGAAGCGAGACAGTGAGTCAGCAATGATGTTGTGATGACCGGGAACGTGGGCTGCCTGGAGGATGAACTGGTGTTGAGCTGAGAATAAGGTGAGTCTGCGCAGGAACTGCATGATGGCTAAAGAATGAGATCGACCTTTGTTCAGGATCTCTACGACTGCAGTGTTATCGGAGTGGATAAGTATGGACTTCCTAGACCATTCATGCTCCCAAAGAATGGCAGCTATTATGATGGGATACAGCTCGTGAAGTGCAAAGGAAGGAGAGCGGGACTCTGAGTCGAGGGATTCAAACTCTGGGGACCAAGTGGAGGCGAACCATCTCCCTCTATAGTAGCCGCCTAAACCTGTGGAAGGAGCCGCGTCTGTGAAAAGTTGAATGTCCTCAGGCTGGGTGATGAAGTCGCTGTAGAAGAAGGAAATGCCATTCCAAGAAGATAGGAAATGTAGCCACATGCACATTTCCATTTTGCAGGCATCATCCAGAATGACCCTATCGTGGAGAGGGAATGGCAGCAGCCTTAAACAAAAGAAACAAGAAAGATTTAGCTTGAGGGATTATGCGGATGGCATAATTGAGATGGCCAAGGAGGGCTAACAGCTGGCGTTTGGTGCATCTGTCTGCTAGGGGGTAGTTTGACAGAAGCAGAGAGATGCGCTGTATTTTCTCCAAGGGCAGAGATGCTTCGAAGGAAATTGAGTCCAGGGTGATGCCAAGGAACTCAACGGAAGTGCCGGGTCCTGATGTTTTTTCCTCGGAAAGAGGGATGCCGAGTTCAGAGAAAGCGTTAGTGAGCGTATTAAGCCCGTGGCGAGGAGGTGAGGATGGTGGAGTGACAACAAGAAAATCGTCGAGAAGATGGAGAATGTAAGGGAGCCTGTGGTTGTTAGTGAGGATCCAGCATAGGGTTTCTGAAAGAGAATCGAAGATCTTAGGACTGCTTTTGCAGCCAGAGGTAAGGCACACAGAAAAATAATATGCCCCCTTCCAGCAAACGCCGAAAAAACGCCAGAAGTCAGGATGAATGGGCAAAAGTTTGAGTGCGCTGGTGATGTCTGCTTTAGAAAGCCAAGCTCCACGTCCTGCTAGCCAAATGAGGGTGATGGCATGGTCGATGGTTGCGTATTGCATGGAGAAATCCGGACTGGGAATGACGCTGTTGATGCTTGGAATGTGAGTCATGTGGGGAAGACAGGTCCATAATTAGCCTCTTTTTTCCAGAGTATTTGCGAGTGGCAACACCTATTGGGCTAATGCGGAACAATGGAAAAGGAGGAATATCGAACGGGCCTATCATGAATCCTTTTTTGACCTCTTTAGCCAACAGGGTGTCGACAGTGTGAGGTTCTGCGAGCAGACTGGAGGTTGTGACAGGCGTGGGAAATGTCAGGGAGAACTGCCATACCAGGATGAAAACCATGTGGGAAGCCATCTATGAGAAAATGAACAAGCTGTCTATCAGGATGGTTTTGTAGAGCAGTGGCAAGGACATTTACCTGAACAGGGGTGCTGAGGTGCTGTACAAGTTGGTCTGACAGGCGGTTAAAGACTGTGGTGTTGCATGAAGAAGAAGATGCTGTGGCAGGGTGAGAAGGGGCTCCACATAGCTCGCAGGAGAGGGACGTGCGGGCTATGAATATGCGGCAGTAGAGTTCAGAGTCAAGGGTGCCCCAGTACGTTCCCTGGTTAAATTGCTGTATGTGGCCAGCTGCTTGGTTAGCGAAGTGCACATGGTAACTGTAAAACCCTGTCCCTCCAAAACGTAGGGCCATGTTGAGCACGATAGATAAATAATCATCCAGCTCTGCTCTCAGTGTGGGAAATGCAGAACAGATAACGTTGCGGTAGAGAGAAAAAGTGAAGGCAAATTCTGTGGGGGTTAGGTCTTTAGACTGTGAGGGTAGTGAGTGGCGGAGTTGCACAGAGCCGAAGTTTGTCTGCACTTCCCTGAGCTGATTAGTGTTGATGACTGATGGCTTAAGAAGCTGGGCTAAATCTACGTAATTACCAGCAAGAATCTGTTGGCGTGGTGCCGGAGACAGGAGAAGGGCGATAAACAGATGAAGCTGGCTGGACGGGTGGTGCTGCTGTGGCGAGGGTGAAATTGCCAGTACAATGAGAAAATACGTTTGGGTGTTGGGGAAGGGATTGGGTGGGGATGGGGAGGGGGAAAGGATAGACCAGTTGGAAGTGAAGGAGGAGGCTGGACATCACCGAGTTGGTTAGCCTGTGGTGGGACCCCTTGAGTTGCTGACTGAGGCTCTCCTGCTGCTGCGTTGGCTATTGGAGGAAGAGGAGCAGAAGCCGTGTTGCTGGGAATGGCTGAAGGAAGGGTAGAGGAAGGGATGATGGGATGAAAGGATGTATGTGCACAGGGACTTTGTGAAGCCTGCGAAGACAGGGATGAAAAGCAAGCTGAAATCATGTGAGAGAATTCAGGAACAGAGGGAGCAGGCACAGGGGGACATACAACCTGGCCCCCACCAGAGGGGGCTGATGATGCAGGCTGTGGCTGAGGCAGCGACAGCCCTGTGACGTCACGCCTGACGACACTGGCAGTTGGTGGCACGGGTGAGGAAGCCGGAAGAGCGGGAGGTATGGAGTCTGTTGCTGCTTTGATAGAGGCTGAATACAGTCGAAGAAGTGTGGCTTTGTTGGCATTGCGGTGAAATGTGATGCCCTCGCTCCGCAGGAAACGTTGGAGGTGAGTGACGGTCCAGTCTCTGATATTGGGCTCAGTTTGAGGACGCGGAGACTGCTGTCTCGCAGATGAGGGCGCACCGCGGGTGCGCCGTGGTGAAGAGCCGGGAGCTGGAAGCCTAGGCGATGGGGTCAGCTGCTGATGAGGAGAGGGTTGGAGCTGGCTCCTACGCCCGTGCCCGCGGTGTCTGGTCCTCGCTGAAGGAGGAGCGGAGGCCTGAGATCTGCGGACCCCCGCGGTCCGAGTCGGAGTCGGAGAGCTCTCGTTGGCGGAGCTTGAATGGAGACGTCGGGACTGAGGTACGCTGACCACTGAACGCAGGCGACCACGCCGGTGTGTTTGGCTGCATTCTGGTTGCTGCTGCGAGTCTGGTGGACCGGTGTCAAACGGATCATCGAAAGGATCGCTTCTGAATTGGTCGGGTAGATCTGCAGTACCGGATCCATGGTAGGTAACTATGACAATCTTTACGTTTTGTCTTAGTTTGAATGAAAGTTTTCTCTGTGAAGTGTTTAATAGTGATGTTATGCTCGAGCCAGTTTGCTCGACACAGTGTTGATCTTTTGAAGCGCAAGTGTTCCGAGGCAGTGTTTCGATCCCTGCTTCGGCACGCCCACAATCACGTGACTACCGGGAGCGAGGCCTCGTTACAGGCAGTCCCAATGGTCTTCCACTTAGATGCAGTTCTGACACACAGCCAGCAGATGTCACTCTTCTGACTGTATGAAATGCTTCGAAGCAGTGTATCATTCTTGAAGCTGGTGTGCCAAAGTGGTTCAGTGCTTCATGAATCTTCGATTTCACCATCACTAGCATTTAAGCGAGACGCGCAGTCTGTCTGAGCTTGAGAAATCTTGAGACAAACGGGGTAGGATGGGTTGACCTGGCATAAGTAGGCTTGGCAGGTGATTAGAGGTGTGGTTGAGGTGTGGTTCTGCTCCCGAACCTAAGTTAACAGGTTAACCACATTTGTAGAAAGGCAATTTAATTCAAATGGATATTGGTGCAGTGCTGGGAGTCATCAAAGTAAGAATTTCAAATTGAACATGCTTAATGTTATAAATTCTAATAAATACATTTTGCAAATATGTTTGGAGCTACACATGGCCACCAGCTGCATTGTGAAGCCCTTGGTAAAGAGAAATCAGATGTTTTAGTGCTGGAGCAGGAAAAATAAATAAATTAGAAAAATGCATTTCCTCAGATTTGACCTCTCCTGGGCCTCAGAGGTCAAATCTGACTTCCCTCCACATCTGAAAATAAACCTCATGGTATGTACTAACTATGGTAGAAATTTCATGCTTTTTTCAAAAAGTGCACAATTTATCTGCTAATCCACTGTACTATACTTCTACTGTTATTATACACATATGATTATTGTCACATATGTATACTCAGATCAGATATTAATATATACTTTCAACATATTGTACCACAATAGCCGTAATTAGAATTATAATATTATTACTTTAATTAATGTTGTTGTAAGCTACTGTCATTACCGTCTGTCCTGCATCTCTCTCTGTCTCTGTCTCTCTTTCTGTCTCATTGTGTCATACAGATTTCTGTTAATTTATCATGTTGATCTGTTCTGTATGACATCTATTGCATGTCTGTCTGTCCTGGAAGAGGGATCCCTCCTCAGTTGCTCTTCCTGAGGTTTATATCATTTTTCCCCTGTTAAAGGTTTTTTTGGGGGGAGTTTTCCTTATCTGCTGCAAGGGTCCTAAGGACAGAGGGATGTCGTATACTGTAAAGCCCTGTGAGGCAAATTGTGATTTGTGATATTGGGCTTTCTAAGTAAAATTGATTGATTGATTGATTGATTGATTGATTGAGTATTAGTAGGAAAGGCTGTAATAGCACATGACAGACAGCTAACATGGATATATAATGTTTACATGCTGTTTAAAATGGCATTTTTTAAAATCTAAGATTTAGACACGCACACACCAATATGTCTGTGAGTTTGTGTGTTAGTGGTTGTTGTCATGGTGATTAATGAGGGACACCTGTAGTGGAGCAGAGAGTAGGTCAGAGAGCAGACACTTTTTAATGGATTTAAATCCCTCTCAAATTCCTCCCTGTTATGCCCAAACTGTAAGTCCAATCATCAATATGAGGATAGCACCAGAGAGATGAGCTTCTCCCAAATGCAGGAATGTCTTTTTTATGTTTGTGGTGTCAAAAATGTGATTTTGGTCACGGGTTAGAAAGCTGGTGCCCCCAGAAATTTCTCCTCTCAGTTTACATGGGAGTGAATGAGAAAAAAATCATCTCTCTCTTCACTTGGGAGCTCACTGAGCCAAATGTGTAAGTGTGAGTTATTCCATGGGGACATTTCTGTGACCAGCACAAATTTTCCTACATTTTGATGTATAATTGTGTATGTAGAGTGAAAATTGTGGGAATGGGAGCAACTTGTTCAGAAATCTTTTGAATATTTTAAAGCTGCTCCTCGCTCTGGCGATGATGTCACGTGCTCTAGCCCTGTCCCATAGAGACCCATTATAAACTCAGAAAACGTCTGAAAAAAGCATAAAATGTAACCTGCAATTACTCAAAAATGGTAGAAGATATCAAAGAGCTGAATTATAGTTAATTAGCTGAAGTTCTAGTGACATGTTTAAAGTTTGAATGAAGTCTCCAGTGGAAAGTATCCGGAAGCAGTAGCATTTCTAAGTGAAGTGGGTTGAAGAGGTGTTGAAGTTTTTTTCCATTGTTTTGAATGGCAAAAAAAATGTTGAAAATGCTTAATATCATAAAAAGTATCAATAGTAGAAATTTATAAAGTAATAATAGTATAAATGACCTGAATGTTTTGATGTTGAAACAGTTTCTGTAGTGCAAAGTATGCCGAAGTAGTTGCAAACCAAAAAAAGGAAGGAAGAAGAAAAATAATAAAGAAACTGTAGGAATAACATTTGGGGCCTTTTCCAAAGCAAACGCACAGTACTAACAATCCTCTTATTCCCTTTATTTATAACTGCTCCTATGTGTCTACTGTATATATTAGGGATTGACCGACATGGTTTTTTCAGAGCTTTTACAGATTTGGATAACAATACTGTGGCTGCTGTAGCATCCACACGGCCTGGCTGATTATCGGGGCCAATATTATGAATTTTTAGGGTTATCGGTATCGGTGATTTTTTCCACCGATATGCCGATATACAGTTTTGTTTTCCTTAGCTGCGCTGTTTTGCCCCTGGTGTGCTTCTCACTGCCTGCACGTAACACTCTAGGCTCTTAAAAGCAAACTCAAGACCTACCTTTTTAGCCTGGCTTTTAATTGAGCCCACCTTTATTTTATTTTATTTCATTTTATTTTATTACCATTATTATTATTTATTTATTTTTTTTTTTTTTTATTGGGGTTTTTTAATTGATTTTGGACGACATACTATATTATATGTTTTCTTTCATGGTTTTGGACGACATACTATACTACTGTATGATTATTTTTTCATTATTTTGGACAACATACTATACTATGACATGTTTTTTCTGTACTGTTTCATTGGAAAAGTTCTCAGAATAAATATATGCTTAAATGCATTTGAATGTAGTGCTTTATCAGTGTTTATTTTTTTAATTCTGTGTCAACTATGATTTTTATAGCAGACATATATCGGTTGTAAATATCGGCTATGGGTATCTCTGTTTCACAATAATCGGTATCGGCATGGGCTCTGAAAAAACCATGTCAGTCAATCCCTAATATATACAGTAGACACATAGGAGCAGGTTATCTTCTGACCTGCAAACTGAGAATGGAGAAACAGCCTGTAAGTGTGTAAGGGGAATAAGAGGATTGTTAGTACTGTGTGTTTGTTTTGGAAAAGGCCCCAAGTGAATAAATCATTTTAGTTATTGTAGCTACAACTCTGCCGTGTCACGGCAGAGCTCAAGGGTGAGAGGCAATGACGGCACGACAGCTGGACAGAGTAAATGACATCCGGGATGTCTGGAGACGAGTCTGGCTGAATGAATAAGGACGTGACAGGGAAGACCCAGGGAGGAGATGCCATCAAGTAAACAAAAACAAACAGACAGAAGTGGCAAAAAGTAGCAAATAAAGAAACAAACAAAGCATTTAGCACTAATGGCCTACTAGCATTAGCCAGAGGTTGAATAAGTGCTCAGATCTTTTAGTGGCATCTAGCAGTGAAGTAATAGAACTGAATCCTTTACCATATGCCAAGCATGAAGGAGAACTTTGGAGGCTAACGCAAAAACATGAATGGCCCTATCTAGAGCCAGTGTTTGGTTTGTCTGTTTTGGGCTGCTGTAGACAACATGGTGGACTGTGTGGAGTAGGACTCGCTCCCTATGTAGATATAAATGGCTCATTCTAAGGTGACAAAAACACAAGTCTTATTTTCAGGTGATTATACAAAAAGGAAAACATAGTCATAAATATTATTTACGATTTCTGCCAATAGATGCCCCTGAATCCTACTCACTAGACCTTTAAGTAAAAGTAGTAACATCACAGTGTAGAAATACTTTGAAACAAATGAAAATCTTGCATTCATATTTTTAAGTAAAAGTTCAAAAGTATTTAGTAAGCATCAAAATATACTACCAAAAGTACAAAAGTAAATAGGAATAATATTCAGAGCAATACATATTATATTTTTGGATTATAATTGATAATGTGTTAATCACTTTAATACTGCATATTGCATTTAATATTGGTGCAGCTAATTTAAACTATGTTATATACTATTGGGTATGTTAACCTATAATTTTACGTCACTTATTTTTTTATTATTTATTTTGTATCACTACTACTACTATAATGTATTATTTATTTCCATAAAATGGAAATATTCACATAAGTACAATTACCTAACAATTGTACTTAAGTAAGTACAAATGTACTTAGTTACATTCCAGCACAGGCATTAGGTCATAAGCTGTGTTGTCCATGCTTCACCATTAGTGGCTCATCCATCAGCTGTGTCACTACCAGTTGACAGGAATATCCAGTCACTTCCAAACAGGTTTACAGTGAGGCCATCTAACCTGACTCTCGTCACAGTATCTCTGCTGATACAGTACCTTCAGGGTGTTTACTGCCACAGCTCCATGCACCATCCAACCCTCCTCCTTATCTGCTAACTTTTTACTGGTATTGACTCTTAAAAAAGGGTTTCATTGAAGGCTGCAATGATAAGTCAGTTAATTGATTACTTGGTTAACAGAGTATTTATCAGCAACTATTTTTGTAACAGTGAATAAAATGTACATTTTAATGAAATTTTAATTTAATTTAATATACTTTATTAATCCCTGAGGGGAAATTCAATTTTTCACTCTGTTGTCAATTACACACATGTCCGAACACACATGCACAAACTGGACCTATACATGCGCTAAGTGGAGAGATGTCAGAGTGGGCTGCCCATGACAGGCGCTCCGAGCAGTTGGGGGGTTCGGTGCCTTGCTCAGGGGCACCTCGGCAGTGCCCAGGAGGTGAACTGGCACCTCTCCAGCTACCAGTCCACGCTCCATATTTTGGACCCCTAATCCTAACCCTGTGTGGGCTGTGTCTGGCTCTCTTCCACTGTCCATAGATATGCAGGCTAGGTTAACTGATCACTCTAAATTGGCCGTAGGTGTGAATGTGAGCATTAATGGTTGTCTGTCTCTAATGTGTCAGCCCTGTGATAGTCTCATGACCTGTCCACGGTGTACCCTGCCTCTCGCCCAGTGTCAGCTGGAATAGGCTCCAGCCCCCCGTGAATTCAAATAGGATAAGGGGCTTTAGAAACTGAATGAATAATCATTTGTCATTGTCTAAGCAAAGATGCCAAACATTTATTGCTGGTTTCTTAAATATCAAGAGGATCTGATGCTTTTCTTTCATATTTGATAATAAACAGCATATTTTCAAGGTTTTGGACTGCTGAGCTCCAAGACGGAACAAATCTGATTACACAAATGAACAATTCCTTCTTCAAAGTGTCTCTGACTGAAATGAATTAATAAATAATATAAAATGAAGGAAAGATCAAAAATCCAAAATAAAAACCAAAATAAAAACCATCAACTGGCAAGAAAGACTAAAACAGCAACCCAGCAACCAAAAATTAAAGCCACGTAAATGAAACAGTAATAAAGTTCCAGATGTTGAGACAAAAGGGACAGATGTTGTTCTGTGTGATTTACACACTTCCATGGGCGTAGTGGACGCGGGGTACGCGTGGGACATGTCCCCCACACTTCCCGTATCTGTGCCCTCTGTCCCCCGCACTTTCACAGCCGTTACAACCATTGAATTCGTTTTGAACATGTGATAACGTATTTTTCCAAGCTGTCTTTAAACACACCATGAGCAGACGGCGCCACGCCAGGGCATACACATGCTGTCATTTTGTGATCTGAATCAATCGCACAGAGGAGACGTGTGCTGCTGGGCAGTGCTGCTGTGTGTTAACTATGTTCAGCAAACCAGCCAGCAAGAAGCAAAAAACCTTGCACAGTTTCTTCCAAACAAACCATGTAAGTTGAGTAATGCATCTATTAATTAGTCATCATTTAGCTAACATTATCTATATGCAAGCTAAATAAACTCTTTAGAAACTCTCATGGATCAGCTGGTAAATGCATCGTCACAAAGCTGAAAACAGGGCTGTTTTTCTGACACCATGAAAGGCCGACTTTTTAGAGATTCGTGGTGCTCACAGGACAGCCACGCTACAAACATACGATGATCTTATAGAATATGATGCATTGCTGTGGATTAAACTACCCAACATTTTATGAAGGAGTTAAAATTAACAAGAATACTAATGTTATTGTTACCTATGTTAAATCGCTTGTTTCATGCTAGGAATAATGCCACAATAGAAAGAGCAGGGTCAGGGAGGAGACAGTGGACCAGAGGCCAACAAGGATGATCATGCAGGGTCTTCACAGGTGAGAAGAGATTATAACTCGCTGAGAGAAAATATCTATAGCATAAAACTGACTATGAGGTTAATTTCCACAGCAATTTCACTACTATTCCTAATTCTTTTTCAAAATTTTGCTTTCCACATATTTTTTTTAATCTTTATTGCTACAATGAAAGAGCAGGGTCAGGGAGGAGACAGTGGACCAGAGACCAGCAAGGATGATCATGCAGGGTCTTCACTAGGAATATTCGGTAACTGAATATATTCGGCCTAATATTGCAAAAAAAC
Source organism: Epinephelus lanceolatus (assembly GCF_041903045.1). Classification (NCBI taxonomy): domain Eukaryota; kingdom Metazoa; phylum Chordata; class Actinopteri; order Perciformes; family Serranidae; genus Epinephelus; species Epinephelus lanceolatus. The sequence continues at coordinate 50,580,186 of NC_135735.1, read as the reverse complement.
ACACATCCGGTATTCAGTGGAATAAGTGAAAAGCAAGGCTGAATAATAGCGGCATGTTTTGATATCGCAATCAAACAGCTTGCGGTGATGGACGGAGTAAAATGTCGGCAGTGTGGCGATATTTTACTCCGTCCGTCACTGCACTCGCATTTGCGAATAAAAATAGTTTAGTGCAAGTAAAATTAATCATTCAGCCTGGAGTACAGATTTCAACCAGCAGCAGAAACGAAAGGCGAATCCCGCCGGTTGTGGGTTGAACGGGGGTCACAGACACAGACAGGATACGGCAGCCATAGTTCTCCGCAGCGCAAGATAATGGCTTAGCGGCGACGGAGAAGCCTGGCTCCAATAATTTCCTCTTCTTGCTGTCATGAAAGTACCTGGACAGCCGAGCCGTGGCGGCACACAAGTATGTGATGTGTCAGAGGAGAAACGAGCCGTTCACATTTCTCTCTTTGTGGCAGGTAACGGTCCACAAACCTCACCGCACCGGACTGTTCTTTACTTATGAAGGGACTGTTCTTTACTTGTCAGGGGAGGAGGGTGGCTGGTTGATTTTTATTTTATTTATTTATTTATTTATCTATTCTTCTAAGATATTTTTTTAGGGCATTTTTTGCGTGAAGTGTGAAAGGGGGAGAAAGAGAGGGAGAGACATGCAGCAAAGGGCCACAGGCTGGAGTCACACCCGGGCCGCTGTGGCAACAGCCTTGTACATGGGGCGCCTACTCTACCACTAAGCCACCGACGCCCCTTTATTTTATTTATTTATTTTATTTTGATCCCCCCTATGTTAATCACTTATTGATGCTGTTTTTGAAGTATGAAAGTCAATAAGTAATTTATTCCATTGAAATATCATTGATGTATTATAGAAAAGTGATTTATCTTTTTATAAATGACAAAAGGCACATCTGCCTAATTTTTGCTGTGGTATCGTGATACTACTCAGAACCATGATATTTTCACTGGTACCGTACCATGGGTCCCAATTTTGGTATCGTGACAACACTAATTTGGAGGGGGTTCATCTGCAAAAACTAATGAAAAACTAAACAACGGTATTTGGTACTTGGTATTCGGCCAAGCATTTAATTTTATTCAGCTTCGGCCACAAATTTTCATTCCGGTGCATCCCTAGTCTTCGCAGGCGAGAAGAGAATATAACTGGCTGAGAGACAATATCTATAGCATAAAAGCGACTTTGCCATTCATTTCCACAGCTATGTCACCAATACTATTCTTATTTCTATTTATAAATTTTGCTTTGCACATTAATTATCTATATTATTGCAATAGATAGAAGAGTAATCTCTCAAGACAGATTCTGCAATTTACATTGTAGAATCTGTCGGCAGCCCTGTGTGAAAGACGAGTACGGGGGGCTTTAGCCAATCACAGTGGAGGGGGCGGGGCCAAGACGTGCAGGTGTCCCCAGGAAATGTGTACCTACAGAAACAGCAAGCTCCGCGTCCATGGCGACCGCTCCACCCAAAACGCCGTCTCATCAACATGAAAAAAAAATTTTTTTCCAGTGGATGTCTTAGTTACAACATGATTGAGCTAACTGGAGTAATTTCATGTTGTATCCAACAACAGGAGGCTTTTAACAGACGACGTCCTGATGTTAGCTTTGCTGCTGCTGTTAGCTGTCGCTGTTAGCTGTCCCTCAGCTGCATCAGCTGCAGCCACTGATGCTCTCTAGACATCGTGATTTCCCAAAACTGAATAAATACCACACATAGCAACACAAAATTGCTTTGCTAGCTCAATCATGTTGTAACTAAGATATCCGCTGAAAAAAACATTTTTTTCACGGACCATTTATTGAGTTACTGAGTTACTACAGACACCACTAACCATCATCACCAGTGAAGAAGAGATGTTCTTCAGATGTGAACCAGACTGCAGTCTCTGTGTGTACATGTACAGGGCGGCTGTGGCTCAGAGGTAGAACGGGTTGTCCACCAATCGAAAGATCAGCGGTTCAATCCAGGCTGCATGTCGAAGTATCCTTGAGCAAGATACTGAACCCCAAATTGCTCCCGATGGCTGTTCCATCGTTGTGTGAGTGTGTTAAAACTGAGTAGCAGGTGGCACCTTGTATGGTAGCCTCGGCCACCAGTGTATGAATGTGTGTGTGAATGGGTGAACGTGACTCATAGTGTAAAAAGCACTTTGAGTGGTCACTAGATGACTAGAAAGGCGCTATACAATGCAGGTCCATTTACCATTTACCAATATTTCTATATGAAGCTGTGGGGGACCTCAGGTCATGGCAGTATTACCAAATAAGCCAACCAGGCCCAGGCCCAGGGGCCTCTAGGCTCAGGGAGGCCCTTCACCTTGACACGCCCTGGAGCCCATTGTGCCCTTGCCTCAAAAAGCATATTATCACTGTCCTGTGGGAACCATGTATCTTCAAAATGTCAACTTTTTACAAATAAAGAAAAACAGCTGTACTTTATGACAATATGTTTAGATAATCCAGTGGAGTTTTATTTTGTCATCTTGTCATTATTTTTTAAATTATTATTTGGCATTATTTTCCTTTTTGAGTCACTGCAGCCCCACCATTACACTCCCAATGGTTTTATTTGTCTAAGAAGTAGGATCATTTTTTAAATGCAAGATGGACAATTTTGTTCACTTTCACATTTTCCTGACCTGTGGTTTTCACTGGACAGCAACACCATGTATGTATGAGCTGTACATGTTGACCAGCAGCAGCTACACATGATGTCTGTTAAATCACCTGTCCCACCAGCTGACCACTGAATCTTTTCTGCAGACACAATTTATAGTCACATAGCTGCAGGGTTCCTTTATTTTTACTAGTGGTTATTAGATTAGTCACCTCCATCTTTTTCTGGCTTGTGACCCCTTGAGAAAAAGCAATGTCCACTTGTGACTTGTGGCTTTTTCCTCTTGTGACCCCCTATTAATTGTCTCCTGGACCACTGTGAGCTATAAGCGAATCAATGAGTAAGCTTTTTGAACCAATGTGATGAAGTTAGATACACTATACAGCCAAAAGTATGTGGACAAACATTACACCTATGCCTGACTCGACCTCATTTCATTTCAAAAACTAAGAGCATTAATCCGCTGCTCTGACTGCCTCCACTCTTCTGATTTCAGGCTTTCCAGATGTTCAATCTGGCTGCAGGGACTTGCTGCCATTCAGACACAAGAGCATAAGCTCCACTGAAGGGCCTACACTGATGTTGGCTGCTAATGTCTGAATTGTTCCAGTTCATCCCAGAGGTGTTAAATGAGGTTGAGGTCGGGCTCCGTGCAAGCCAGTAAAGGTCTCCCATACCAGCCTTGGAAAACCATTTCTTTATGGAGCTGGCTTATAGCACATCATGACTATTTTCATGATGAAAAAGGAATATATACAATAATATACTGCAGCATTAACATTGTCTTAAATTGGAGCTAATGAGGACAGGTGTGTCCACTTACTTTGGGCCATTTAATTCACATATGGGCTTTATCTGTCACCAATTTGTCTTACAAATTTCAGAAATCCATATTAGGATTTATGTCACAACATAAAAATACATTTACAGTCATATCATATTTTTTCATATAACCCTCTTACTCACCAGTTCTTGTTCCAGGTGTGTGCAAAAGCTGTAATGAGGATGAGCTGGATGAGGATGAAGGCAAACCCTCCCACCACCCCAACATAATGCCAAGCTGAGAGAACGAGAGAGAAGAAGAAGAAACATACAGTGAAATTTATTACAGGAAAGTGAGAGCGAGAGAGGCAAACAGAGAGAAAGACAGACAAAAAAAAGCTGTGAACCATAAATCAGCTCTGATATTTGCCTTGTATCACCATCAGAGGTAAAATCAAGCTGCAGAGATTTATGGCCCAATAACTTACAGCAGTGACTGGACCTGAAGATCAGGTCTCTGTTGCCCTCTGGCAGGACTCAGACGGAGCTGCACCAACACCATTTTTACCATCACATTTATTCTCAATGTGGATTGCTCTTCGGGAAACGGATTCAGCTCAGTCTCTTACCGTGCAGGAAGGACTCTGTTGGGATGAAGAAGGCAGCGGTACACATCCCAAGCAGAGTGATGAACTTCAGGAACCAGAAGCTGCAGGTGAACACATGGTGGACACATGGAAAGATGACACAGAAGTAACAATCAAAACCAGAAAACAAGACCTTAAATGGTCATGTTTTTATGGCACCAGTCATGGTCATGGTACCAGTTTTGCAAGTTTTAGTCCTTTTACTGCAAGTAATGGAATCAGTACATTACAAATAATCTCTTTGCAAATCATTTTTCTTCTTTTCTGTTTTTATGTGAACCCTGGCTGCAAGACACACTTCCCCGAGTAGCACAATAAAGATGACCTTGAATCTTCAAGGTATAAGCTTTTATATTTCTGCTGTGGTATGATAATATTACATGTCCAGAATAAAACTAAGAGCTAAGATATATAGACTTCTTATCTTTATTTGCTTTTAGCAGAGCAGTGCTAATAATAGATTAATCAACCAGCTGAAAATTAGGTAATTTTTCAAGCAAAAAATGTCAAATATTTACTGGTTCCAGCTCCTAAAATCTGAGTATTTTCTGCTTCTCTGATATATGTCTCATTTTAAATAAAACATATTTGGGTTTTGGCCTGTTGGTTGGAAAATGATTTCAAGATGTCACCTTAATCAATAATAAAAAACATTACTTGTGGGCTTTGTATACTGCAATGTGACAACAGAGTTTTGCCTGTGATTTATATGTATATATGGATAGCTCAGTGGGCTACTGGCTTTAGCGCGGGAGACCAGGGTTCGAATTCTGATCAGACAAGGATCTTAAAACTGCTAGTATACCTCAAGGTACACTAGTACCTCGTACTAGTACACAAGTAAAAATGAACCAGCTGCTAATGGATGGGACAGTCCCCAGACAGGGGGACCACTGGCCATTAACCTGTCTCTGTACAACACAAAAGCTTCTGTCAGGTATTATAGTAGCTTAGATGAATAGGCAGTACATAAGCAAGGCCCAGAGAGGAATTGGTAGTAATAATAGGGGAGCCAAGAACCAGCTACTGCTCAATAGAGAAGTGTGGTCGGATGGTGTCAAAGAGAGGGAAGATGATCAGAACCGAGAAGACTGAACTACCAGAAGGCAACATTGCAGATGTTCAGGGCAGTTACAAATACCTTGGGGGTCCTGTTGGTAACTTGGAACCATGAGGAGGCCGCAAGGAAGTTAGCCACAGCCAAACACCTACACAGAGTAAGGCAGGTCAGCTGAACGGAAAGAACAAGGTCCAAGCCATCAACATGTACACCCTGCCAGTCATCAGATACCCTGCTGGTATAATAAGCTGGCCAAAGAAGGAGATAGAGGCCACTAATATCAAGACAATCAATTTCTTAAAGCTGAGAGCCACTGCCCAAGACAAAACAACCAAGATCCAGGAATACATCGGGAAGATGGCCCCTAAAGATGGGCTGCTGAGTGAATACCTCAGACAGCAGAAACCCGAGAATGCAGAAGAGGAGGATGAACAATCATGGAAGGACAAGCCCCTGCACGGCATGTACCACCGACAGATTGAAGAAGTGGCTGAAATCAAGAAATCTTACTAGTGGCCAGAAAAGGCTGGACTGAAGGACAGCACAGAAGCACTAATCATGGCAGCACAAGAACAGGCACTTAGTACAAGATCAATAAAAGCAGGGGTCTACAGCACCAGACAGGACCCCAGGTGCAGGCTGTGCAAAGACAGCAGCAGGCAGGAACCCCATAACCAAGTGGCTGGCATAGTGTACTGGAACATCTGCGACGAGTACAGGCTGGAAGTCCCAAGGTCAGAATGGAAGACACCTCCTGAGGTGTTTGAGAATAACCAAGATAGATCCTGTGGGACTTTCAGATCCAGACTGGCTAGTGATGCGTTAGCCCTCCCACCCAATTTCACCACAAGCCACTACTGGATATCTTACAACAGTATTGTCTGAAAGCATTGAAATAAACAAAACATAATTAATTATATAACCTATAGTTCAAAATAATATCAACTGAGAAATAGATACAGTAACTTTTTTTTTCCATGTACAGGGATAACTTGTCAGTGATATATGTGAATACAATTACAGACTGAGCCTTTAATCAGGTCCCTGCCTGCCCGTGTGACTCTGTCTGGTCTTTAAACATACACACCTACAAGGTTTTGGCCTGGCACTGGGTCACACACTGACCCCCCATACAGACCACTACAAGCTGTAACCTTTGCCAAAGACCCTAAACCCTTTCACTGTGGCACCAATAAGACTCTTATGAGTAGATTTATAGAAGACAGGAGCAGCAATCTAGTCTGTTAAATCCTAATCTGAGCCACGTCACTGACTGCAATGGAAAGTGTGACAACTAAGAGCTTTAAATAACTCAGCTGGCCAGGTCAGGTGAGCTCAGGGAGAAAGCACTTAGCCTTTACAGACTGTAGTGAAGTATTTGAAGATGTGTCTAATTCAAGACAGTGTGGATTAGGTTCATTTTAAATATTCTGATTCAGGAAAATGACATCAGGATCTTTAGAACTTAATTGTGAATTCAGAGAAATTTCCCAAGCTTATGTCAGGAAGATTGAGGGAACGTGTCCAAAGGGTTATTATGGATTTTTTCAAGGTACATTTGGAGATTTGAGGTTTCTGGAAGGAGCTGGAAAGAGGTCATGTCTTCAGTCCATGTCTATTTTTCTGATCTCCTGTTTGTCAGCTGGATCAATAAAAGATTTAAAAAGAACTTGTTGTAATTTATGTTGAATTTGTCTTTTTGTTTTTCAGGCATGACTGTTATGCTGTGTTCATGCGCAAGTTCAAAAGCCCCAGATTTGTAAAAAAGAACAGTGTTGTATTCATTCATTAATATCTGGAAATCCATCACAGAGTAACTTGTTTATTGTTTGTCTGAATTATGTATAACAATCCACATCATTCTGATAATTACCTACACTTGAGACTTTAGAGAAAACACTCTAAAACAGGCACGACATCCCACTTAAACCTTGGTGATCAACGATGTTATGCAACACCTTCAACTGGAAAAAATGGAAAACCATAAGACCTGACAACCCCTCCATGGTTATTTAGAGAAGCTACGCAATAAAATCCAAATAACGCTTTGCTCCAATAACTAGTTTATACCTAATGTGAGATGTTGAGAGTGATTAGTTGAATAATCAATTTGTCAATCGATAGAAAAGTAATCATTAACTAACCAATTTTATAATCAAAAAGTGATTGTTATTGCCACTAGGCGTACGCCTGGAGGGGATCATGTGTTTGGTCAGTGTGTATGTGTGCATATGTGAGTGTGTGTATCTGTCTACCTGCAGCTGATCTTGCAAGCTAAACGATCAATTAGCCTAATAATTTGTGTGCACATGTATGATGGTATACTCAAGAACTTCTCATGGTTGCAGTGATGCACAATTGTTGAAAAACCTTTAATTCACTGTCTCATTCCATCAATGACTGCTGAAACCTCACTCCTCTGCAAGTTTTCCAGAAATCAGCTCAGCTAAATACAACAAGCCTTACTGTCTGTTACAGACCACAGTTTGGCCTTCGTTGTGGCTCAAAAACTGACACCCAAAGAAAAGTTTAGTTTGATTTTGAACTGGAGCAACTGCAGATTAATTCCATACCTGATATGTTGATAATGTATAATCCACTAAAGTTAGGCACAGTGCGAGATAAATGTATCTCCATTTTTGTGTTATCTTCACAGCCATCTTAACTGTAATGGAACAAGGAGGGACAATTCCACCAGGCACAGCTTTGTTGGTGTCCAGCTGTGACCCTGTTTTGTTACATCCACCACTTGACGTCACACCACAGTGGGAGCGTATTTAGACGCAAAGTGTTTTGTCTTCCTAATTTTGTTGGTTTTGTCATGTCTCCTTTGTATTTGTGCTTCTACTCTAAATAAGTAGCCTAAGTAGGCTATATAAAATGGGGTCACCCATTAGTTTGTGGACTCCTGTTTTGAAGCTTCAAGTTCGTCATTTCAGCTGTCTCCATCTTGCTCTTTTTATACTTGGGCAAGAGGGTGGAGCTGTGAAGAGACAGAATTGTCCAGAGTGACCATGGCCCTGGCAGAGATCTCATTCTAAAGAGTGCACTTTTCTAGATTTCCATGAAAAATGGCAGAAAATGCTGCTTTCAGCCTCTCAAACATGGAGATTTTTCTACTTCTCTCTGTTTTATATCATATTAAACTGAATATCTTTGGGTTCTGGATGGACAAAACAAGATATTATCTTGGATATTACTGTGTAAATAATTTTACTTTCTTCTGACATTTTATAGACCACACAATTAATCAATTAATTTTGGAAATAACTGGCAGATTAATCAATCATCAAAACAATTATCAATCGCAGCCCAAAATGTCAGTAATCACCATGTAAAGCAGCTTTGTACCTTTGTCAATATTCATAGGCTACTGTATATTTACTGTGCATGTCCTACTGTTTTTTATGTGTCTGTGAATTTAAATTCTGTACTGCTTTAGTAATATTTTATATTATTAGCGTGTTCAATGTTTTCAATGTGTTGGTTTGTTAATTAAAATATCAATAAGCAGATTTCTCTACCAAAAAAAAAAACTAAAAAAAAAACATGAAAAATCACAGTCACAGTGTCTCTGGTTTGTTGAGCAGAACCATGTTTGAGAGGTCAACTCTGCAGCACTGACCCGTTGTGTATGAGTGCTCTGAAGTCCTGACTGGACTTCACATCTATGAGGAAGATCGCCATCATCAGGTAGAAACAGGAAGTGCCAAAGCAGACTCTGTAGACCGCTGAGTAGCCCACCAGCATTTCACAGTGGCCTCCGCCATGCGCCTGGTCACACACCATGTTAAAGAAAGGCACCTGAAACACACACACACACACACACACATACAAACATATTTTTTATGCCCTACCACCACATCCGTGTGTGTGTGTGTGTGTGTGTGTGTGTGCGTGTGCGTGTGTGCGTGCGTGCGTGCGTGCGTGCGTGCGTGTGTCTGACTGACTGACTGACTGACTGACTGGCTGGCTGGCTGGCTGGCTGGCTGGCTGGGTGAAGATTTCAGAAGATTTCATTTATTAGGATCCTAATTAGTTGTAGCCAGAGCAGCCCCTTTGCTGCCAAGGTATTTTGGTCACATTTTCTGATAATAAAAATGATTTAAACTCTTAAATTCCAAGATGAGACTACATTATTCACATTAAGAACAAATGGCACCGAACTTGGCTAAACTACTGTCCTCCAAATGCTAACTTAAAGGACAAAGAGAAGTTGTGTTGTTTCTTTTCTTTTAAATAAAATCAGTGGGAGAGCAGTTTCAGAAAGCAGTTAAAGTCTTTTGTTTTTTTCACTGATATTTCATTGTTCCCTCCATTTTTTAAAGTATGAAAACAAAAAAGGCAAACACTTTTGGAGATATTATTGGGTTAGTTGATATTTGGATCAATTTTTTAAATGTGTGATGCACATGATCACATTTTTACATAATGAAATATCATGAAACAATATATTTTTTGCACTCCATGTTGCCAGTAAAGCTCACTGAAGTTCAGCTGAACAATAACATCTAGGCATTTTGGCCTCCACTGGATGGCTGATAGGAATAGATTCAGACAGAGCAGAGCAGAGGGCTATGACATAAACCAAAGGTCCGAAGCAGTGATAGAAACAGTACTCAAAGCTTTTACTTAAGTGAACGTATCATAACCACAGTGTAGAAGTTTTCAGATACAAGTAAGATTCCTGCATTCAAAATTTGACTTGAGTAAAAGTACAAAAGTACTAGAATTTAAATTTTTGGTACTTCAAGTACCAAAAGTAAAAGTACTCATAATGCAGAATGGCTCATTCTAGAACAATAGCATATTATATTGCATTTATGTGTAAGCATTACTTTAACATTTAACCGTGGACATTGCGGTTGTATCTCACGTACAGGTCACCAGCATGCCCTACTACTGACCTAATAGGTTTTACAGCTGTTGTCTGCACTCAGTGTAAAACAATATCAGGTCCTAAAGTAAAGTCACACATGTATTCTCGCTGTGTCTATCATGTTCTTGTCCCTGTAAAGGTCACATTGACAGTGTGTCGTCCTCGCTATCCTGCTGTCTGGTATATCTGTTTACCTGCAGCCAGTCCGAAGCACCCTGGGGTGTTGAAGGAGCTGAACCCCATGAGCATTTTCTTCTCCCTGCTTACTCCAAATGTGTTTTTACAGTGAGTTCTTTCTGTCAGGACTTTTGTACAGTATGATCAGTATGATACAGTATCTTGTATATTTCAGCTGATGTCTTTGATTTGTGTCATGGAGGATAGGATCCCAGTACGCACATTTTCTCTGACAAGCTCGGAGACGGTGCGGGACAGCATGAGGCAAGAGACGGCGCAGCTCATGATGTGGAAGAGGGTGTACATGACCCGCGTGCTAGTGGACGATTTGACTGGAGGACAAAAGGCACAGCAGAGCGAGCAGGGAGCTGGTCCACAGCAACAGCATATCTGAGGAAGAGAGCATGGAGGCAGCTCAACATCTCAAACACACACTCTGAAAACAGGTAAAACATCCTCAAATAAAGAAGAAGGGTAGAGAGTGCAGGTCCAGGTTTTCAAACGCATGTAAATATTCTCTATGCCTGTTTTGATGATTGGTAACTTTTAATATGTCTATTAAACTCCCATATAGTAGTGTTACAAATTTTGGTAATTGAATGGACCCCAGGAAGAAAAGTCATTGCCCAGGTTACAACTAATAGGAATGCAAGTGAACAATGAACAAAAAAAATTAACTGAATTCAAAACAATAGTAAGATATAAATGTGGATCTGCAGAGACAAGTATCCACTTATCAATGACAAAGTGAAGTCTGAAAAAACATACATTTACACATTCCGTTTTGACTGTACTCTCTGCATTAAGTAGGTTTCTGTGGAAAATGTATTCTAGAAACCTACTTTAAAGTAAAATGTAATAGAGAATCCTTGTGTGTTTTCATGCATTTCAACCATCTGATACTAGAAGAAGTCTGCTACACCTACTAGTAGGTTCAGAAGGCTGTTATCAGCCTATTTGTTAGGAGGCGACCTCTAGGGGTTGTAGTAAGGTCAGAGTGACAAAGTCCTAAAAGGTTGCAGTATATGAATGGGTCAAACAATCATAGGACAGGAGAGTGTTGTTTGTGTCCCATGTGAAACCAAAAGTGAACAACGTTTAAATTTTAACCCTAAAAAACAGACATCCCTTCGACAGTCACAGGAGATCATTGTTTGTATGATCTTGTTTCAATAGATCTAAAATAAGAAGCTAGAGCATTCATTCTTCTTGCAGCAGAAAGATGAGGTTTCTGTCTTCCGTGTCATCACGTCATGACCTTACCTTACCTTACCTTACATACTGTGCAAATGTGGTATTTGGCTGGAATTCCCCCAGAATTCCCCCGTAATGGCTAGGGAAGAACATTGTTTGCATAATTCTAGATATATTGATCTAAAATAAAAACCATAATAGCCAGAACATTCATTCTTTTTGCAGCAAAAAGCTAAGATTTCTGTCTTCCGTGTCATTAGGCTGTATGCATGTAATGACATCACTACATTAGGTGTTGTGCAAAACCAAGTGAGAACACAAGATGGCGCAAGAGGAGTACGTCATGAATGATGAATCTATCATGCCCTTTCACTCTGCTCATAAAAATGACCATATTTTGAAAACTAAATAATGTACATAGTTAAAATAACTCAAACTGAGTTAAGAAATAGTGCCCTTCTGTGCAGAGTTTGCATGTTCTCCTCGTGTCAGTCTGGGTTCTCTCCGGGGCACTCCGGCTTCCTCCCACTGTCCAAAGACATGCAGATTGGGGATTAGGTTAACTGATAACTCTAAATTGTTCGTAGATGTGAATGTGAGCGTGAATGGTTGTCTGTCTCTATGTGTCAGCCCTGCGATAGTCTGGCGACTGGACAGGTCGCTGGACAGTATTTTTTTTAATCTGATTTTTCTGTTTGATTTTTGTATTTTTTAAATGACACAATTTCAAAACCTTTTAGCTCAGGTTGTACAGAGTTTAGAGATATGAAGCACATAAAGATGCTACAAGAGATGACATCACAGTAAGCAAAAATACCAATGTAGGCACTGGTGGACCATTTCTGTTGGAGAGTTTAAAGGGTTAACTGACATATTTAAATTCTCCATGTCATGTTGCATAATGAACATACTTATTTTAAGCCAAACCATGATCTCTTTTTAAACCTAATTACATAGTTTTGGTGCCTAAACCTGACGAAACTGAAAGTGAAACCTAACGAAACTGAAAGGGAAACCTAACCAAACTAACTGTAAAACTTAAACAACCTGCTCATGATGATATCGGACAATGGCCATTTAATGGGCTGATAACAGCCTTCTGAACTTCTTCAGTTTCATTAGGTTTCACTTTCAGTTTCGTCAAGTTTCAGTAGTTATCAGCATCATAGATATGGGTTAGAGGGGGGCTGCTACAGGTGTAGCAGGCCCCCTATCTATCTAAGACGTTTTTTAGGGGGTAAAAATGAAAAACTGCCAAGGGCAAAACACTATTCAGTTCTCAAAATTCAGCAAAAATGTATCACATGCTTTATTTTTTATGTCAAATAGCCTAAAACATAAACAAAAACTATCATATTTGACATGGAATGACCCAGAATCCACAACATTCAAAGTTTTTGTTCTTTGTAAAACTGGATTCTGAAATTTTGCTTAAGTATGAAGTTCAAAGCTTCATCACTCTGAACTGGTGTCTTCCAATTTTTTTGAGTATATAGTAAGTAGTTGAGTAAGTACATTTTAGGTTTCAGACTGCAGTATCCATCACAATACAGCATAGTATGAGATGCATGATTGTGGATAAGTTGTAGATTCACTAAGTTCAGGAATTCAAACTCAAGCTGTCTAAATACCTTTTGAGGTCACCCTACATCAGACATCTTACACTGACAATGTTTGGCAGCAGGGTATGGGTGGCAGATTTTCTAATGAGTCTGACAGCATCTGGCTGGTTCTGATTCTGATAAATCAGGGCTGTGGACAACTGGCCTTAAGCCCATCACAGCTGTTCCTGAACTAATTCTAAGGAGGCAAAACCTGCACGCACATCTGTCTGATGCTTCAGTGAACTCTGCAGATTACAGTCTGGAGATCTGTCTGCAACATTGGGGCCACAAGATTATGGGATGGGAAAACGGTTTCAGCTTTTCATGCTTATTGATAGTCAATATCTGTGAAGTTAAGTCCTTCTTGGACAAATGTGCATCGTCTCCTTGCTGAACTGTGTTTATGAATGCATGCACTGAATGCTGCTGTAGTCAGTCTAGATATATTATAACTCATCACATGCGGGTCATAATCTGATGGATAATGCAGAGAGGATTACCCAAACTTTTCATATCGAAGGGAATACTGAATAAAAATAGAGCTTTCATCTTGTATTATACAATTAAAGGGACAGTTTGTCCAAATTTTGTTTGCATCCATTGATCTCTTGAATTATCAAACAGTTCACAGGAACGTTATCTTTGTCTGCTCATGATGCTGCGATGCATGAGATCCTTTAGCGTCACAAAAATGATTTCTGTTGGTGACTCTTTGACCTGCCCTCCATCTTTAAATATCTTTATATTTACCTATCAAATATGTCTCCTCTGGTTTTCCTGTTCTTCTTCTGCCATTTTAGATCTTTTGCTCCTTGTTTTTATGTGTTTGTTGTTTGGTTTTGCTTCCACCTTCCTTCACTGCACTTGTGTGTTCTTTTTACTGTAAAGGACTTTGAAACTTTGTTAATAATATTGCTACACAGTTATAGCTTTAGCATTTATTATCTGCATTCCAACTACAGTGTTTGATGCAAAAATGACAAGCAAAGTTATTTAAAAGTTTCTATAATGATTGGAGGTCTTGTCACAGCCACAAATCACCCAACAATGTGTGGCTACTTTCTTAACTGAGAGACTGCTGCCAACCTCCCACACTATGCAGGACTTTCACCATGCAGATTTTGCTGGATGTGCCACATGGACCAATCAGTGCTTAGTTTGTGTGTTTCCAACCTAAAACCAATATCACTGATTATTCAACTTTCAGCTTAATCCATAAGTCCTGAATCAAATCATAATTATAATTTATTTATTTTATTATTTATAATAATAATAACAATTTATATAATAATCTATATTATCTCATTTATAGACCCCGTGGCTGAATGCACACTCAGAGATATAGGTATTCAACAGTACCATTTCCTTTTAGTTAATTAATATTTTCATCCTGTAAACTCAGAATATTGGCGCTGTGCTACATCAGTTTTTAAAGTGAATGGGAATAAAATCAAAATCTGCTGTTTCTTTAAATGCATAACCTTTATTGAGCTTTGTGACAGACAGACAGATGTTCTATGAGTGCTCCAACCACTGCACACTGTCTTCTGGCCTAGTTTAAGCCTAATTATGCAGGACTAATATTGCAGTTAAAAGGAAAGTTAAGTTAAAGAAGAATCAAGAGCACAGTATTATTTATGTTTTAGCTCCTGGTGATACAGTCATGTGAAATCAGGAATGATGCAGTAATACAGTATATATTTCCCACACCCACAGGACTCGCTCCAAGTTTATGTTTTTATGATTATTAGATCTCCCACATCTTTACTTAAGTATATGAGCAGCTAACCTGAAAGCTAATCCAGCATGAATTACATATACTGATCCAATTCACCTTTCTTCATATACAGCAGTTAGTTCATTTTTCAGTAGGCATATATATATTAGGGATGGTCCAATCCAATACTCAGGACTGGTATTGGTCCGATACTGGCCAAAATTACAGCACAGTGGATAGACTCAAGTTTTACCTTTCAAAAAGCAGTGCTGCAGGCTAAGTTGAGGTCACCCATTGGTTTGTGAACTTGTGTTTAAAGCCTTGAGTTCAGCAATTAAGCTGCACCAAAGGTGACCATATTTGGACGAGAGGGTGGAGCTGTGGAGGAGCAAGGGGTGGATCTGATTCATACACCTAGCAGATAACCTGTTACTCAAAGCGGCCAACCCTTAATTATGCATAGCTTTAATACATGTAAACAGGTGAATTGTATACAAATTCAACCCCTGTACAGTTGTTATGAATGTTGGAAGACCAAAAGCATTTTTTGTACCAGGCTCCAAACATGTTTCTGCTTTAAAGTTGCTGTGAAGTTGCATTTGAACATGTGGGTCTATGGGGTATGACTGGATTCTGGAGCCAGCCTCAAGTGGCCATTAGATGATCTGCAATTTTTGACACTTTCACATTGGCTATTTTTCAGCTCTGGAGATTGCCTCTTGCATTCACACCTGATACATAACACTTTTGCAACAGTGGCCATAAGTTGTCACATAATGTAGTAGCCAAGCTAACTATGCAAACTACAAATTAGAAGTGTGCAACAATATTTTTTCCGACACTAGATAGCCTATCAAACAAAAGCCAGAATAAGTTGCTGTGAGCTGTAAAGTCCCCGCTTCTAAGCAGAAGGCAGAGAATAATGTCATCCTGGAGCCTGACTGGACAAAGCCACTCTTCATCTGGACAGCTGACTCTGTGTACACAGCTGCTTGTATGAAGAGAAGAGTGAAAGTGAAGAGCGCTTACTCTGCAGCTAAATCTGGGACCAAAATGTCCTCAGAAGTACACTGCACACTGACTGACAAATTTTTTTTAAGGAATCTCAGTTGACTAAGGGGTCTCCTCTGATGATTAAAATCTCTGATTTTTAGGGGACAGTCCTATCATTAAGTGATCTAACTGAGTTTGATAGAAATGGGACCACAAGCAGGAACAGACAAATGTTTGAGATAGGGATGCACGATAATATCGGCACATCATCGGCATCTGCTGATATTGGCTTTGAAATGAAATATCTGAATCGGCCAACATGCTTTTTCTTATTTTGCACAATGAATGAATATTACATACACTGAAAAGTACTGTATGTCATGTGTCCATCTGCTGGTGGGCCACAATGATGAGAGTATGCATGCATAGTATGATGTTAGTTACACTACAGAAGCGACTACAAGAAGAGACACTAAAATTAGTTAGGGAAAATAGTTGATATACCGATATCGGTGTTGGTCATTAGTCAAATGAGTTGCTATATATTGGCATATTGATGTATCAGATATCGGCAAAAAACTCCAATATCGTGCATCCCTAGTTTGAGGTATGTATTATCTAAATCTTGTTTTACTTTTGTGATAAAACCATTGAAATGTTAATCTAAAGCATTTACAAAACACGGTGTAACAGTGGCACAAACATACACATACACAAAAACAAAGTACAGCTAAGGGTGATAGGCAGTGTTGTAGTGGAGGATGTACTCAGGTATACAGGGTATCCACTTTATTCCTACCCCCATGATACCTTGTGTGAATTATGTGTGCAACTTCCAGTGTTGAACCGAAACCAGCGATTTCCAATGGTAACAGTTTGTTTACAGTACTCTATTCTTCTTTCCATGAGCAACTGGGAAATATAACGTGGAACACACCACCTGGTATAGCTCAAACAGGATTATGTGATCATAACTCTGCCATCTCTGACAGCCATCTCAAAGCATTGTTTTTGTTTTTCCTTTTCAACTGAGCACGCTAGCAATTAGCTTCCTTTGCTCCGTTAGAATATTGTTAACTTTAACATGGCTTGAGCTAGCTTAAGGTAAACATCTGCTCCTTCTAATGATTTCTGATGACTTATCAAGAGATACTAACACATTTGGCAAACATTTAACATAATTCAGTATTAACTGAATTATGTTAAATGTTTGCCAAACATGTAACATAATTCAGTATTAACTGTAACTCCATGTAAAGTGAATAAATGTGATGTTTCCCAGCTAATCCCCCGCTTGTCTGTGTGAACGACACAGTTTTCATGTTTTTTGGCTTCTGATTTATTAAAAACTAAACTAAAAACATGATGCTGAATTTAGCAGCAGACCTCAGTAATATTTATATGAAGTAGTAGTATAAGAAACAACTTTTGGAATTCTTTTTTTTTTTTAATGGTATAAAAGAAGTATGGTAAATCAGTAACACGTTCTCAGCCCTAATGACTAAATACATATTTCATGGTATGTTGCTGGCTTTATTTTAAAATGAGCAATTTTCTAATGTAGGTAATGTAGGTTGCCACTGCTCACAAGAAGCTTAGCTGTACACAAGTAAAAATGAAGGAGCTTTTTGATCGAAAACTGAATCTTGCATGTTTGAACTAGTAAATCAGGTTTTAGCTTTGTTGCTTCTGGTAGGTTCATCCTTTCAGGCAAAGATTAGTGGGCCTTACACAGTTAAGAGCCATATGTCAGATAGGGCCTATTAAGTGTACACACCAGACAGAAGGAAGAAAATTCAGTCGTGTCATGTAAATTTATTGAAGCCCTATCATTCTGCTAACTCTGCCTCTCAGGTAGAAGGTAATACTGTAAGGTCAAATTTAACTGTGAATTTAGCAAAGTATGAGTTTGCTAAAGCAACAGCAACAACTATGTTGGCATGGTTGTAGGCCAGGGTGAAGTTCATCCTGTGCAGGCTAAGGTGGAGGCTATTGATTAATATCAGACGGAGAAAGACGGTACATTTAATACTTTTTTGCTGTGTCTCGAGAAACTCTTGTGGTTTTATTTACAAACCCTTTTTTGTTCTGAGTGCATGTTTAAAACACTGCCAGAAATTGAGTTTTGTTTGGTTGATAGCAGTGCCGTAATGGAAACACGTGAGCCAGGCTAAGCAAGATTGTTTAACTTGTATGTGATTTAACTGGTTTCATTGGTTAGTTGGCTTCGCCAAAGCTGTGTTTAGTTTGCTAATGTTGTTCACAGACCGATTCTTGCACACAACGAAACAATCTCTGCACTAATCCAGACCGTTTGCAGCACATATCACATTCACATAGACTTATTAACAAATAGGCTTTCAACAGAGCTACACCCAAAGAGGCAACTGTCCTTTTGTCTTTGTCCTGACCACATGGTAAGACAAGACCTCCCCCTATCTGAAGCCAACTTTGATTCGGCCATCTTGTAGTTCTCTGTTATCAGCCATTTTGTTTTGTAGGCCAAACGGCCCTTTGATCTCTCTCTCTCTCTCTCTATCTCTCTCTCTATCTCTCATATATATATATATATATATATATATATATATATATATATATATATATATATATATATGTACACACACACACCAAGGTTGTATATAGTTTGTTTGTTAGAATTTGTGTGTTTGGTTTTGATTTGCTATTTTAGGCTATGAATAAATATAATTCTTTGGAAACATACCTGCTGTCTGTTTAATGTTGCACAAGGGTGAGTGAATAGTCAACTTCTGCTGCGCCAAGAACTCCGAAATCCTTCAGGCTTTACTTTTAAGTTTGGTTATGCTTATTATCTAATTATTAATCAAAATTCCAAATTAATAGTTTAGCGTATTTTATGAGACTGATATCTTTAACTGGCTATCATTTTCCCTTTCCGGGAATGTTAATTAAGTCACATTATTTAACATAATTAGCAATTATTATTAATAATTATTAATTATTTCCGATAGCCAATTTACAACATTAATGGTGTCCCCTTGGTGAGGCCTAATATTGATGTTCCCAACATAACTGGTGCCTCTATGTGATGCCTAGAAATGTTGATCCCTACATAATTGGTGCCTCCATGTGACGCCCTAACTTATGTTCCCTACATAATTGGTGCCTCCGTGTGACGCCTACATTTATGTCCCCAACAACAGTAATCCGTATGACATAATAAGACAGAAAGAGAGACAGAGACAGAGAGAGATGCAGGACAGACGGTAATAATAGCTTACAACAACATTAATGTGAATGAACCGAATGCCATGATTACTTCCAATATTTGTTTAGGTACTTAAGCCTGGACACAGTGGTGGTTCCTGCCTGGGCGAACTTATCCCACAGTAGTGGTACCTGAGGTACCGTAGTACTATGGTACTCCAACAATGCTAGCGCGGGTGGCAACCAATCATGTGGGACATGGTCTCAATTTACGTGATGCGTGAAAAGAGACAGAAATACTGTGCAGTCGCACACAATGCGAGACGTCTGGTCACCCTACTTAGCGACTCGCAAGCAGCAGCTAGTAGGGGACCCCATTAGGGGGGATTCCAACGTGTTGTCGTTGTTGCAGTGTCTGTAGGGGTTCCATCATATTGTCATTGATATGGACCAATGTCAGCTGTCTCTGGGGGCCCCCTTCCATCTCGGGGCCCTAGGCAATTGCCTAGTTTGCCTGTCCGGTTGCGATGGCCCTGGACATAGTAATTGTTATGGACAGTATGTATCACGCTGCTCGCACAGCAGCACAGCACAGCACTGAACACACAGTCTATGGAGCGGAGCCTGTGTTGCATTCAGGTGTTGTCACGTAAATAACAAATTCCAGCACTTGAATAGGCCATAGCTCCTGCCGCCCCCTACACATCGCGACAAAGTGCCAACCTGGGCAAACGCCCATTTGACCCATATCAGGATCCGCTACTGCCTGGACACAACCACTTGCATGGCCAACAAGTATTGTGCATGTATCAATGCCCGAACCATGAACACACACACACACTGTAGTTTATTTTGACTCAATCCAACATACATCATCCTGCTGCCAAAAATACTAAAATGGTCCCCAACAAATGCAATGTTTCCTCACATTTGATGAAATATGTGAATGATGCTGCTGTATTCTCTCTGAAGTCAGTGAGACCAAAATACAGACTTGATAGAGAAATATCAAAAAAAGGAAAAAATCCAAAACGCCATAGAGGAGCATGCTATCGAGGTGGACAAAATAACATTAACAGCTAAAGATATGCAATTCAGTAAAATGAAACCACACCCAAGACCCCCAAAACTTGAAGCAACATCTCAATGACACAACATGAACAAAAAAGAATATCATAAACTTTATAAAGACACTATTTATTGTTCAGTTATTTGTGCAAGTGTTCCTGATTTTTTGACCAACCTCTGTAAATTAAAAGATAGGAATCACCATAACAGAAAATTACCTTTGCAGTGTTAATGGTAGAACATCATAATGAAGTATATGTACTTATCTTGAGCTACATCTTGAGTAAGCCCATTTTATACTTCATTATACCTCTGCTCCCCTACATTTAAGAAGGAAATATTGTACCTTTTACTCTACTACATTTTTTGTAGATTCAGATTTTACATACAAAATCTATCATCTATCTTAATCTGTCATTTTACAAAGAGGACACATTGTTGCAGTATTTTAAATTGTTAAAAATTACTCCACCTCCACACAACATTAAAATGCTGCTTACATGTTAAAGAA
Organism: Epinephelus lanceolatus; assembly: GCF_041903045.1. Classification (NCBI taxonomy): domain Eukaryota; kingdom Metazoa; phylum Chordata; class Actinopteri; order Perciformes; family Serranidae; genus Epinephelus; species Epinephelus lanceolatus. Next base: position 50,559,743 of record NC_135735.1, on the reverse strand, counting down.
TTAGTGATAATAATCCAATAATATAATGTGTAGTGATATAAGATTGAAAGGGTCATTCTACATAAGTACTTTCATTTTTGATACTTTAGTTATTTTTATCTGATAATACTTATTTGCTTTTGTTTTGGAAGCATAATGTATACTTTACATTGTGGTATTGCTACTTTTAATTAAATAAAAGATCAAAATACTTCTTCCACCACTTAATAAATATCTTGATAAGAAAAAATCTCACAATATTTATTTAGCATTTGAAGTTATCCAGTTCCCTCTGCCAGCATTCCTATTTGTAAAATCAACTCCAGAGTGAATTTTTAATAATCTGCTAAGAAAAGACAAACTCCAGGTGTAGTGGCTGCCTACTGTGCTGCTGCTCATCAGCTCTCACCTGATAGGCCACCATGTTGAGGAAGTAGTTGTAGACACCACTGTGGTTCATCCCTTGAGTGGCTGACATAGTTCCTCCAAACTGCTTTTCATCAGCCACAACAGCTCTACATTTGGCCATGAACTTCCAGCACAAACAGGTTTTCTCAGCATGCATGCAAAGATGGCATCCTCACATCCTCAAAGAGGCCAGAACACAACTTCCAACAGGCCTGACAATGGTAAAAAAAAAAGTAGAAAGTCCAGCAGGTTGTCCCTACATGCTCCTTCTGCTGGATTAGCAGTGAATCTAGTCCGGCTGGGCTCCCTGCAGCCAAGAGCCTCAGCTTGAGCACCAGGTCCGACTGCTCTCAGTCCAGCCTCATAGTGGAACAAGTTATTTTATTTGCCCATATCCAGTGTGCTTTGGCTCTGCGGCTGTGCTGGATGCTGCCAGAAAAGAGGGAGAGGTGGTGGCGAATGCCCAGTGCCCTCCCCCATCCTACCCAGTCAGATTAGGCAAAGAGTCTGTGAGGGGAGGAGGTAGTGAGAAGGAGGAGGAGGAGGAGGAGGAGGAGGTGGTTGACAGGGACCATGTGTCAGTCCCATCTGTCCCTCACTTCCCCTCCCCCTGCACTTTACAAACTCCACAGTACAATGAGACTGGACAATACTCATGTTTAATCCAGATTTACTAAATTAAACAATTCCCTCTGTGTGATGTCTAGATGCTGATGCCTGACACCTTGCAGCCCCCTACCTACCTACAGAACCCCGCACACCTGCTCCAAGTCTGAGTTACTGTGTGTCACTCACAGAAAGGCCACATCAATAATCCTAACAAGTTATCACAACTGCTGCATTATGACCCAGAAATGATGAAGTGGGACGAACTGGGCAGGGCTGTCTGTGATGGAACTAACAGAGACAGTGCACATTAGGAAACATGCTCACAGCAACAGGCCCATGGATTTTTTTGGGTGCTCTTATGGAAGGCTGCAAAGGCACCAGGCAGAGAATAAAGACCGCATCTAATGTTTTAGCATTCAAATGATTTGCACTTTTAATGTACTGTTATCATACAATGTCTGCCACTACCATTCACTTCATTCCATTAGATATAGAAGTTTTGGAATAGATTCCTTGAAAGCATTAGGAACTAATAATAAATTTGACAACATTTCTTATTTCATGCAAGTTTGCTGTGCTGGAGTGTTTGTTGTCGTTTCCCACAGCCTGTTTGTGTTTAGGTCTGCCTGTGTGCTTTTCAGAAATATTTCTCATTTTTATTGTTTGTTCAGAGTAAGAAGTCTGACACCAGAGGTGGAAAAAGATTTCTAATTATTTACTCATGTAAAAGTAGCGATACCACAGTCTTAGAATACTCCTATTCGAGCCTACATTAAAAAATAATCCATCCACAATTAAAAGTCTATTGAATGAAACATTTAGCTCAGGTAAAGCAGTATTAGAAACAAAATGTACTTAAAGGATCAAAAGTAAAGTACTCATAATAACACAACAAAGCCTTTATAAGATTTTAAAATCTGATTCAGCATATCCCAACATATTGTATATTTGAGCTACACTGAGCAGTTTCTTTAAAAGACTTTCTTGTTTTGTTCTGTTTTGATCCTTTTCTTTTTGGTGGAAATAAAACTGAATAAAACTTTGTAAACCCTAACAACCCAAAGGGGGGTTGTTTTTCAAGTTCAGATATAATATTTTTCAATTCTAACAATCAATCAGACCAGACAACACACTGCAATTTCAGTTTTTTCCCCTGAATTTAAGTGATAATTTTTCTTTTTAATTTTGGTGACATCCTTGTTGATAATCAATTGTTTGCAATTAACAAACAGTTTGCAGTTATTGTTAGCACTATTAAAACTTAGTTTAATGATAAAACACTGAATCACTTTCTTCGTCCTGGAAAGAAGGATGAGCAGTTGATCAAAATCAACTTATCAAAGCAGTTTGGAGCTGGATATGTGTAAAAGACACACAGGTGTTTCCTGGTTGGCACAACAGCAGTGAAATGAAATGATGTGTATGGTAGCTGTTGAAAAGCGCTGAGCACATAAGGAGAGAGTCGGATTAGATTTGGGTTAGTGCGCAGGGCGGAGCGCCAGGATAATCCCATCGCTCTTCAGCCCTCCTCTCAGTCAGGATGACCTTCAGCGGCAGACAGGACAGCAGTATCTCTGGCCTGTTACACTGTGAGTCCTAATACACTTTTCTCCACATAATAAATGCTGTTTCTGCAGATGAAACGATAAAGGGCAGAGTGTCCTCAGTACAGCCTCTTTCTCAGTCTCACTTGTTGAATTCAGATTACTCACTGAAGATTACTTACTGAAATAAACAGCAGGTAATGCACAACAGTTAACCCACTGCACCGTCAGATCTCCAGAGACATATTTGAGAGAGATCTGTCTGTGCTATTATTATTGTCATGCAAATCCATAAACTACAAACCACATACATATACATATACAGTGGGAGGGCATTGAGGTGTTGCACACCTACAAATATCTGGGGGTCCTCTTGGATGATAAGCTGGACTGGTCCTCTAACACTGACGCCCTCTACAGGAGGGGGCAGAGCCACCTGTTCTTGCTGCGGACACTGAGGTCTTTTGATGTGTGTGTGGATATGTTGACCATGTTCTATCACACGGTGGTGGCCAGCAGTGCACTCCTCTACGCTGCAGTGAGCTGAGGAGGCAACTTGATGGACAAAAACACCAAGCGACTGAACAAGCTGGTTAAAAAAGCTGTCTCAGTGCTCAGCAGGAGACTGGACCCATTATGAACTGCGGTGGAGACGGGCACATTGAACAAACTGAAAGCTATAATGGACAATAGCAGACACCCTCTCCACAGCCTCCTGGAGTGACAGAGGAGCAGCTGCAGCAGTCAGCTCATCTCACTGCGTTACAGAATGGAGCATTTCAGGAGATCCTTTGTCCCCACAGCAATAAGACTTTAACACCACCTGAATCCAGTCACACACACACACTCATACACACATCGCATTAGCCACAACTGGACTATGGAATGGGCAATTTTATTCTAATTTAATTTCTATTTATGCACTTATTTTAATTAATAAAAATTAAATTTTTAATTTTATGTCTATTTTAATACCACTATATTGTTGCTGATGAAGGGAAGTGTGGTTGTTGTTTTTTTTTGGTCTTTTATGAGCTGCTGGACAGCTGAATTTTCCTTCGGGGATGAATAAAGTTTTTTCTATTCTATTCTATTCTATATGTGTAGGCCTACTGTCAACTCAAGTCATTTAATGTTTTTAACAAATACAATAAAAATCCTCCAAACAGCAGTTAATGCTATAAAACTTAATCAAAATAAATCTAAAATCTAAAAAAATGTAAAAATATCTAAAGGCTTGGGACACTGCATTGCCTGGTATTTCTGTAGTTAGACCTACTGCAGGAACAAGTCCTTAAACCCTGAAATGATTTAGAATTTTAGCGCTCCTGGTTCCCTTGTATTGAAGATAATGGGATTTTTGAATGGGTTTTCAGTTAGGTGCCTGAAATAAGGTCTGTGGTTAAAGGATAACTTAGGTATTTTTCAACCTGGGCCCTATTTCCCCATGTGTATGTGTGCGTATGATTCATAGGTACAACTCGTTTTAAAATTGGTTCAGTATTGAGGGGGGCGGATGCAGCCGGCAGCCGCAAAACGAGCTAAAACGGTAGATATGGAGGCAAATGCGTCCCGTAAAAGTTTGCACATTAAAAGTGCTTTTTTCGCCACTTACCGGTTCAGATCGCCAGTGCTATCTCTGTAAATAGCATACTAAGCGTTTCCCTTACCCTTCACTTCCTCTGGGCTGTGTGTGAGGGTCCAAGTCCGCACCCTGAGGTTATAAACTAAGCAGAAGGGGGGGGGGGGGGGGGGGGGGGGTGAGGACTAGTGAGCATCAGAGCCACTATCCAGGATGAAACATCCAAAATCCAAGAGTACATCAAGAAGATGGCCCCAAAGGATGAGCTGCTAAGTGAATGCCTCAGACAACAGAAACCTGGTGAGGGTAAAGGGGTATTGGAGCAAACAAAATGGAGGGACAAGCCCCTTCATGGTGCATACCACTGTCAGATAGAGGAATGGCTGATATCAAGAAGACCTACCAGTGGGTGGAGAATGTTGGACTGACAGACAGCACAGACGCACTAATCATCCCAGCACAAGAACATACCCTAAGCACAAGGGCCATAGAGGCCAGGGTCTACCACAGCAGATCAGACCCAAGGTGCAGGCTGTGCAAAGATGCCCCTATGACAGTCCAGCACATAGTGGCAGGGTGTAAGATGCAAGCAGGATCAGCGTACATGGAGAGGCACAACCAAGTGGCTGGGATAGTGTACAGGAACATCTGTACCCAGTACGCAATCCTAATGGGACACACCACCAAAGGTGGTTGAGAACAACAAGGCTAAGATCCTGTGGGACTTTAGCTTCCAGACTGACAAACAGCTGCTGGCTGACCAACTGGACATAGTGGTGGTTGACAAACACCAGAAGAGGTGGTGGTCGATGTGGCAATACCAGCTGACAGCAACATCAGAAAGAAGGAACACAAAAAGGTGAAGAAGTATTAAGGGTTGAAAGAACAGCTGGAACAGAAGGTCAAAGCTGACGTGGTCTCTGTGGTAGTAGGAGCACTCTGGGCAGTGACCCCCACACTGGGAGAATGGCTCCGGCAGATTCCAGGAACAACATCTGAAGCCTCAGTTCAGAAGTGTGCAGTCCTAGGAACAGCTAAGATACTGTTTTTATATATATATATATATATATATATATATGCATACATACATACAGTATATATATCGGTGTGTGAGTGTGTTAAAAACCAGTGCATGAATGGGTGAATGCAATTCATAGTGTAAGTGCTTTGAGTCATCAAATCTATACAAACACAGGTCCATTTTTTAAATGAGTATTCTATTATCTGCTATCTGAAACACATTTATGAATTTTGAAAATTTAACATCCAAAACAGAATAAATATGGTTGGTTTTAGAATATATTTTGTGACAAAATAATAATTGAATTGTGCTATTGAACTAATTCTAAATGCAAACATTTCACCTTGCAAACATACTTTATCTGCCTTAACAAAACAAGTTAGCTTTTGATTTGCACCGACTGTTAGCATTTTATCATACAATTGACCTTTTTTGTTAGAAATTTACTCCTCTTTGGGGGACAGCATGAGTTCACTTTCAGCATTTCAGCATAACTAGTTCTGTGGCTGTGTAAAACCACCCAGGTGTGGATTAAGAGGAGGCAGAAAGTTACTTGGGGCAGAGTGAAAGATGTCACATTTCTGTAAGTTTGTGTTCTGTCTGTTCAATATGTGTTTGATAAACTGATCATACTGTCTCAGACACACAGAGCAGAGGCAGAGAAAGAAGCAGCACACTGACTGGCTGTTGTTGCCAGGGGCGGAAATCCGGGGGGGACAGGGGGGACATGACTTTCAGTAAAGCTGTCCCCCCCTAGAATAATTTGAGACACAATTGATAATTTTTGAACAATGCAGTAGTATTTTTTGAAAGCACAATGTAAGCGGTGCTCATTATAATCGTGCAATAATGTGCTATTTAAATCTTAAGATTTAGTCTTAGTCTTTAGTGTGTGTATTCGTACTGAAAATAACTCAATGAGCATGTTGAACCGTGTTGTAACGTTATAACTTAACCGCATGCATGAGCTTGGTGTTGGCATGATTAGCACATCCCTGTAGGCTGGATCAATATTGAAATATCATATAAATAGATTAAGTCTTTAATAGATTACTGTGTTGCAAAATGGCATGAAATTAATGAAAAAAAGATGTGTGGCAGAAAAAAATGCTGTATTACTGTTTCTCAGTATAAGGGTGCTTTCACACCTATGGTTGGGATCTTTTAGTTGCACCAGAGGGGGAAAAAAATGATCCATTGTTGCATTTTAGTTCTGATTTGATTCCTGTTCACACTGACATCTTGCAAACAAGCAAAGAGGAATAAACATGAAGTTCTACCGACTGACAGGTAACTCTTTGATTGGACAGTTTTGGTGTTTGTCATCCTGCATCGTCAGGGGAAATCAAATTCTGATGACTGACACAAGTTTATGCAACAGCACTTTAATGCTTCTGAAGTGTTTATATTTCCGTTCTTTGGTTTCACAAAGAGCCCATAGAGAAATAACTGATTGTAAGCATTATTAGAAGGATATCATATGTTATGAATAATGACTAACATAGAGACAGGATGAAAAGAAGGCATCTTGTACAGTAACTATTCGGGGCAACATATTTTTCACCAGCCAAATAAAAAAATTGTGCCTTATTTGACGAAAAATAATTACCTTACGTTTTTAGTATGAAAATCCAACTTTAGGAAAATCCAACCCTGTCCTCTGTGTTTCTTTGGTGTGCTTGCGGCAAAGGCTGTAGCTCATCGTGTTGGTGTGCGGGTCAGCCATGACCGTGGCTGGCCAGCCTCGTCTAGTTTTTCAATAAAATGCCATGCAACATTTGTACTCCATTTAACTGTCTGTTCTTCTTGTCCAAGTCCAACATGTTCATCTTCATTTTTCCTCTTCTCTGGCGGTGGCCTCACGGCAGAAATGTGTTGCCACATGTTGCTTAGAAGTTACCATAGAATGCCCGGTAAACAAGTTCCGGTAGCTGACGTCATGCGTTCCCGGCACATGTACAATACGCCGTGAGGATCAAAATAGTCTGACACCCAGAGGCGGTCCTGGCTAGCTTTACGCCCTGGGCGAACCATCCCTCTGAGTAGTATCACAATACCATGGCAAAAATGAGGCAGATGTGCCTTTTGTCATTTATAAAAAGATAAATCACTTTTCTATAATACATCAATGATATTTCAATGGAATAAATTACTTATTGACTTATTCATACTTCAAAAACAGCATCAATAAGCGATTAACATAGGGGGGATCAAAATAAAATAAAAAAAATAAAATAAAAAACAACCAGCCACCCTCCTCCCCTGACAAGTAAAGAACAGTCCCTAAAGTGCGGTGAGGTTTGTGGGCCGTTAGCTGCCACAAAGAGAGAAATGTGAATGGCTCATTTCTCCACTGACACGCCACATACCTGTGTGCCGCCACGGCTCGGTTGTCCAGGTACTACCGGGCAGTCATGACACCAACGAAAGAGGAAATTACTGGACCTGGAGTTGGACTTCTCTGTCGCCAGTAAGCCGTTATCTTCTCCGCAGAGCACTATGAGCCTCCGCTGTATTCCTGTCTGTGACCCCCGTTCAACCCACAACTGCCAGGATTCGCCTCTCCTTTCTGCTGCTGGTTGAAACGTGATAATAGGGGCGCCCCAGCACCCACTCCACTAACTTGACGTGGAAATGAGCAGTAGTCTAGAAAACTGGCAAGGTTTTTTTTTGTTTTTGTTTTTTTTTTGGAGGGCCCTCACATAGATTGCGCCCTGGGCGGTCGCCCACATTGCCCATAGCAAAAACCGTCCCTGGACACAGCTGGCAGAAATGGTCGAAGCACATAAAAAACCCACATGCAATTCAAAATTTTCCATCGGCCACTGGCGGGTGTGTGTTTTTGTTTTACACGCCAAACTCAATTTTTACCCGCCATTGTGTGTGTGTGTGTGTGTGTGTGTGTGTGTGTGTGTGGTGAAGATGCATGTGTATGTGTGTGGTAAAGATGTGTGTTTGTGTTTTGCCTTCATGCCAAGTGGCAAAAGGGGGGAAGTGGGAGTGGCATATAACAAAAAGGCACATAACTTCCAAATGGGTTTCACAAGGTTTGTGGAAAGATCATGGAGGCATCACTGTGCTAGTGACAAGTGTTTGCGAGTGTGTGTGTGTGTGTGTGTGTGTGTGTGTGTGTGTAGGTGTGCGTGTTTGTGAATACATGAACACAGGAATGCATGTGTGTACGCAGTCGCAGCTATTGCAACTTCGTGCTTGTTCTTTATCTGAATCGAGGCTGTAAAAAACGGAGGGTGCTGTACAGATTGCAAAGCCCCTTGAGGCAAATTTGTAATTTGTGATATTTGGTTATATGAATTAAATCAACTTGACTATGATTTCATAAAGTATAAAAAGTAAAGTAGGAGTTAGATGTTTAAAGCAATTGACAGAATCTGAGCATTTAGATATTTGTCTTAATCAATCAATCAGTCAATTTTATTTATAAAGCCCAATATCACAAATCACAATTTGCCTCACAGGGCTTTACAGCATACGACATCCCTCTGTCCTTAGGACCCTCACAGCGGATAAGGAAAAACTCCCCAAAAAACCCCCTTTAACGGAAACAATATAAACTTATAAACATGTCCTGCTCCGGAACAGATATTGTTAATACAACCAGAAATAGACATGATGTGACAAATTTCAGGAGCAAAAACACCCCCACTAGTTTAAAAACAACCATTGTTTAACATATCCCTAATCTCACTTTACTCCCTCTAACATTAGTGGGTGTAAATCAGTTAGTCCCTGTTATAAACACATGTGGCTCTACTGTAAGTGGCATTCCTGGGGGCCCCTTTCCCTCTCAGATAATTGCTGCTGCCTTGTGGGAGAGGGGGACGTGCCAAAGAGGACAAACAAAAGCAAATAGGCGGGGACAAATAGCCGCTTGAGTGAGAGTGAGAGCACTCAATCTATGGTTTCAATAGGCTTGCGCAATGACAGTTGGCTTAAGTCCAAGCTTGTTTACATAAAAAGAACAAGAAAAATCATCCATTCAGTATTCATTTAGGACTCTTTCGGGGTGAAACAATACACGAATGGTTCGTGAGCAGCATTGTTTTTCTAAACCTGTTTTCAATGTAAATGAATAAATAGCTTTGTGTTGTGAACAATGTAGCTGCAAGCAATAAGAGTCGTCCCTCCCATAGAAACACAACGTACCCATTCATAACTGTGGCATGACTGAGTGTACAGCTGGCTCATATTCTGAGGAATTAGACTGAGGACAGATTATTAAAAGAGTAAAAAGAAACTGAGTCTGTGCCACATCCGTCAATTCACAAATTTTTGGATGAGCTTTGGTGAAAAATGGAAAGAAGCTTATGTTTTTATTGGTCTGAAACCAAAATCTCATGTTTCACTGAGATTTTTGGTTACCTACGTTATTTATGTTGAATGGTTATTGTATCAGAATCAGAATAAGGTTTATTACCAAGTTGGTTTTCACTTACAAGGAATTTACCTTGGTGTTTGGTTCCTACAATAAATACACAATAAGTTTAAGAGTCCATGTCAGGGGACCTCCTATAATACACCGAGCCCCTTCTCTCCTTCTCTCTCTCTCTCTCCTTAGTTTCTGAAAAGTTGGTTCTTCTTCACTTGCTATCATTCATGTCCTGTTTCTGCATCTCGCTAGCTCGGCTCTACTGCATGTTACTATGTCTTCTCCGCCATTTGTGCTCCACTGTCTCGCAGGTTAACTCATATCGCAACTACTACTTCCTTATTCGCTATGAGGGTCCAAAGAACAGAGGGATGTCTTATGCTGTAAAGCCCTCAAAGGCATATTGTGATTTGTGATATTAGGCGTTATAAATATGATTGATTGATTGATTGATTGATTGATGATCAAATATCAACGTTTTGTCAGTGGATTTTCACTTCAACATATGAAGTGCTAGGTATCCTGATCCTCTATTGTTTACATTCTGGGACGCCTTGTCAATTTATGCTTGTTACATGCAATGTTAAGCCCAGTCTATCTATGACACTAATTTTTAATGTAAAGTCTACATAATTACCCTGGATTGTCAAAATGGCATAAAAATGTATTGTTCACTTGACACAAACACTCATCCCTTGTATGCTTGACATCATTTTTTTATGTCAACAATTTTTGAGTTTTGAGTTACTTTGACTAAAATTCATGAAGCTGATTTTGCCTAATTAGTTTGAGGCCAATAGACAACACTATCATTATGCACTTAACATATTGTGGCGTGTTGGGGCTAATAGAGTTTCACAGCATGCTGTGAGACAATGGGCCCTATTTAGGTGATCTAAAGTGGACGGCGGAGGGCGCATAATCCATGTCGCAAGTGTCATTGCTATTTAGATACAGGTGCAGTTGTCATTTTCACGCCCTGCGCCCTCGTCGTCTAACTAGCAAATGAACTTGCGCGTGTGTTGGTCTAAAAATGAGGAGTGGTCAGGCGCAGTCATGGCGCGTTGCTAGTTAGATGACGTAAAAAGCAAATGCGCCGGTGACCAACAAAAACCTGGTCAACAAGTCTCTAGGCGGGTGCACAATGCGTGTGCACTCTGCTCAGACACACACGGAGCAGCCACACATATGCAAAAGATAACAAATAAAATGTGAAAGGTTATTATTGTGCATATTAAAATATTTATCAGAAACACGTCTTAATGGTCAGTCATTAATCAGAATGATCTAATCGCAGTAATAATGATTATCATAATTTGTAATAATGACAAATGAAATTGTGAAATTATCTGACCAATCAATCATTTTTTTGATTGAAAACCAAAGCCCACACATTGCATTTATTTTAACATGTTATACTAGGCTACATTATATACTAGGCTACATTATATTATATTATTATATTGTTATCTGAGTGTAAAGAGGACACACATGAGGCAGAACACAGCTCTAGGAAACATGTGAAAACAATTAACAAACGTGGGTGGGGGAGAAAACGCTGAACAGGTCCTAGCTGCAGGATAAGCACCTTGGGGAGCTCTGTGGCAGTCCTGACAGCTGTGCTCTGTTATATGCTGAAAACAGGTTTGAATAATATTCCACAAATATTTAGTAAGATCTTTCTTATATTAGTGATCCCACGCCTGCTTTACCTTGGGGAGTTTGGGTGCCTGTCTGCTGTCCCCATAGATCTGCTTCTGACAGGCCTTCACCTCCCGCACGAGGAGATCCGTCTCCTCAGCTGTAAAACGCTCACTCTTTCCAGTTGGTAGGTCCGCCATCTAACTAGCTGTCCGCCATGCGCTCCAATTGTGCCTCTTTTAAAGGGAATGAGAGGTGACACTCTGATTGGCTTATTGAATGATACGCCCAAAACACACCCATGACTAATTCACAGAGTAAGTCTAACCCTTTTAGACTCTCCGTCATGGCGCACAGCCTAAAAACGCGCTGTCTAACTAGCAAGTGACTGGGACACGCCCATGCGCCGCACGCCTGGCGCTTCACGTTTTAGACCATCTAATTAGGGCCCAATGTGTTTAGGGCAATAAGCTGAAGAAAACTGTGTTTAAATGTATTCTAAATCACTGATGTTACCCATTATGCAGTGATTCATGTTTATGTATTTCTGTTTCTAATGTGTTACAGTTAATGTTGTGGTAAAAGACATTTTGCACCACGCGTTAAGTCATATACATAATTACTGACCTGCTGCCTGTGTGGATATTAGAGTGTCATACAGAAAGTTGTGCTAAAGTGAAATAAAGAGCACTTCCTGATTCAGAATTAATCTCTATGCCTAATTCTGGCAATTGAGAAACCTGAAAATAATACACAATACATCTTTACAATTATTTTTATGGTATATTATATGAAAAAATGTTGTAAAATATGCACTCAAGGTTTTTATGTTCATATGACATACAATTAAATTCTGAAACAACAAAAAAGTTATGTTAAACAGACATAAAACTATGATCTGAATCCTCCTGAGTTTTTCAGATACCCCAGACACATAGGGGATGACAATGTTATTGCGCTATGTGTCTGGGGTATCTGAAAAACTCAGGAGGATCTGCAACAATAGTACAGCGGATAAGTTCTTAAATTATGAGGAACTGTGCACTTTTTGAAAAAAGCATGAAATTTCTACCATAGTTACTACATACCATAAGGTTTATTTTCAGATGTGGAGGGAAGTCAGATTTGACCTCTGAGGCCCGGGAGAGGTCAAATTCAAAATGGTCGCCAATAATATTCAAATATGCTTAACTTTGGAACCAAACACAAGAGAAAAACATTTAAGGTGCCATTTCCAACTAAGTTTAGGGTGCCCATTCAGTTAGTGATACTCTTGAGATCAATGGAATTCAAGAAAATGCATTTAGGTCAAGGTCAAGGTAAAAATTTGCTTACAAAAAACAAAACATTTTCCCCTCTTTTTTAATTTTTTTTAATGAACCCCAAAAATATTTCAATTACTTTTTACTCTCATGTATTATTCAGTAATTAGTTATCATTTACTGGGATGTGTGGGGTTTTTTTTCCTGCTAAGCACATCATTATCAGCAGATGGCCCTCTAGAGCATCAGTAGCTAATGCCAGTAGCGATGTAGTCAGTAGGCAACAGGATGAGTAGGCTACAGTATGCACAAGTGACGAGACAGAGAGCACTTCTGACATAAATATCCTACCAGGTAAACTGACTATGTACAGACAATGGCCGTGTTTCCCAGTTAAGAGCGATCTTAAGACTTAAGAGCACAGTTAAGAACGTCTTTGGTAAGAAGGGTTGCTAAGATACGAGTGTTTCCCAGATGCGTTCTTAATGCCCTTCTAAGGATCGCTCTTAAGATCGCTCTTTAAGAAGCTCTTAACAGGAGCTGTCCACTACCACAGTGCTGAAACAATCGATGTTAGGCAAATCGATCACCCACCACTTGATCAGCGCATAAGTCACACACAGCGCTGCTACCTAATGTACTAATTCCCTGCTGCTCGTGTGTACAGGTGCTGGTCATATAATTAGAATATCATCAAAAAGTTGATTTATTTCAGTAATTCCATTCAAAAAGTGAAACTTGTATATTATATTCATTCATTACACACAGACTGATATATTTCAAATGTTTTTTTCTTTTAATTTTGATGATTATAACTGACAACTAATGAAAATCCCAAATTCAGTATCTCAGAAAATTAGAATATTACTGAAGACCAATACAAAAAAAGGATTTTTAGAAATGTTGGCCAACTGAAAAGTATGAACATGAAAAGTATGAGCATGTACAGCACTCAATACTTAGTTGGGGCTCCTTTCGCCTGAATTACTGCAGCAATGCAGCGTGGCATGGAGTCGATCAGTCTGTGGCACTGCTCAGGTGGTATGAGAGCCCAGGTTGCTCTGATAGTGGCCTTCAGCTCTTCTGCATTGTTGGGTCTGGCGTGTCGCATCTTCCTCTTCACAATACCCCATAGACTTTCTATGGAGTTAAGGTCAGGCGAGTTTGCTGGCCAATCAAGAACAGGGATACCATGGTCCTTAAACCAGGTACTGGTAGCTTTGGCACTGTGTGCAGGTGCCAAGTCCTGTTGGAAAATGAAATCTGCATCTCCATAAAGTTGGTCAACAGCAGGAAGCATGAAGTGCTCTAAAACTTCCTGGTAGACGGCTGCATTGACCTTGAACCTCAGAAAACACAGTGGACCAACACCAGCAGATGACATGGCACCCCAAACCATCACTGACTGTGGAAATTTTACACTGGACCTCAAGCAACGTGGATTCCGTGCCTCTCCTCTCTTCCTCCAGACTCTGGGACCTTGATTTCCAAAGGAAATGCGAAATTTACTTTCATCAGAGAACATAACTTTGGACCACTCAGCAGCAGTCCAGTCCTTTTTGTCTTTAGCCCAGGCAAGACGCTTCTGACGCTGTCTCTTGTTCAAGAGTGGCTTGACACAAGGAATGCGACAGCTGAAACCCATGTCTTGCATACGTCGGTGCGTGGTGGTTCTTGAAGCATTGACTCCAGCTGCAGTCCATTCTTTGTGAATGTCCCCCACATTTTTGAATGGGTTTTGTTTCACAATCCTCTCCAGGGTGCGGTTATCCCTATTGCTTGTACACTTTTTTCTACCACATCTTTTCCTTCCCTTCGCCTCTCTATTAATGTGCTTGGACACAGAGCTCTGTGAACAGCCAGCCTCTTTAGCAATGACCTTTTGTGTCTTGCCCTCCTTGTGCAAGGTGTCAATGGTCGTCTTTTGGACAACTGTCAAGTCAGCAGTCTTCCCCATGATTGTGTAGCCTACAGAACTAGACTGAGAGACCATTTAAAGGCCTTTGCAGGTGTTTTGAGTTAATTAGCTGATTAGAGTGTGGCACCAGGTGTCTTCAATATTGCACCTTTTCACAATATTCTAATTTTCTGAGATACTGAATTTGGGGTTTTCATTAGTTGTCAGTTATAATCATCGAAATTAAAAGAAATAAACACTTGAAATATATCAGTCTGTGTGGAATGAATGTATACATTATACAAGTTTCACTTTTTGAATGGAATTACTGAAATAAATCAACTTTTTCATGATATTCTAATTATATGACCAGCACCTGTATGTGTGTTCTAATAATTCTAATGAAAAACTAAGACGATAAATATTTGTTAATGACCTATTTTCATGATGAAAACAAGACTACAACTAAATAAGATGTAGTCTTGGTAAGAGAATCATAAGGAGATGTATTATATTTAAACAAAAAAACACAGACGCCTTGCTGAGGCTGGTGCCGTCTCCCACCACGTCCAGGAAGCTCCCCACTGCATAAAAACGCAGCGCAGCCAGGTATTGCACCTCCGGCCTGAGGGCAAAATTGCACCAGGTTGCCCTCCGGATGTGTGGAGACACTAGTTGATGAGGCTGACTCACAACTGCATTTACATATACGGTTTGACTTCGCACACGGTGACGCTGTTGGTTAGCAGCGACAATATGTTGTAAAGCAGCCATGGTATCTCACACGTGTGATGTGGCAACGCCTTTATATAGAGTAGCGGGTGGAGCATCCATTGATGAGGTTCCAGCTGAGCTCAATTACACCTGTCAGTTGCCTGATATCTGTGAAATGTCGCAGGTTTGGAGGGTGGATGTGTTTCTGTTGTGCCCTGATGCATTTTTTGGATGTGGTAAACTATCTCATATGTGGGATATGTGCAGACAAATTATGATAAATGATAGTCATGATGATTCATTTTATTTGTGCGCCTGATGTGCACAGCACATACAGGAACACACTTGTTATTGCTCATACTTATTTTTCTTATTGTGCGTAACTTTGCCACAGCTTTGAGCACACATAGGGTCTTCATAAAACATATAGATTCAAGATTCAAAGTGTTTATTGTCATATGCACAGTAAGGACTGCATTTCCCTGCAGAATGAAATCCATTCTTTTCTGTTATCAATTAATGCTAAATAATATAAATCTGAAGTATAAAATAGATCAAAATATATATGGTACGCACTGTTTCAATATCTACGGCAGCGTATTGCATTCACTTGACAAATAAAAAAAGTCTGTTTTATTGAGTATTTTTTTCTGTTTTTCAGTGTAATTTTTTCATTCCTTTCTTGAGAGCTCGATATAATGGAAGCCAACATGACCCGCTTGTTTAGTTTAATCCAGTTTCACTTTGTTTTGGGTTTGAGACACTGGGAGATACTCTTGTCTTTAAGTCATATAGATGGTGTTATCATTAGTTTGTCGACTTTACGCAGGCACCGGTCACTTGCAGGTGCCAGGTGGGAGCTTCTAATTTTTAAGTATCTCGTCTCCTCGTTCAGGAAAAAAAATTACCACGAAAAACAGAAAAAACTTACCACCAAAAACAGAACCCCCCCGAAAAACAGAAAAAAAATTACCATGAAAAACAGGGAAAAAATTACTCAGAAAAACAGAAAAAATTACACCAAAAACCAGGAAAATAAATAAATTACTCCGAAAAACAGAAAATAGCACTCAGAAAAACAGGGAAAAAATTACTCAGAAAAACAGAAAATATTACTCACAAAAACAGGGAAAAAATTACTCAGACAGTAATTAGTCAGAAAGCTTAGTGTAATATTAATTTGTCTGACGTGGGTAATTCTGTGAGCATTTGGTTGCTAAGAAGACTGTTAAGAGTGGGTTAGCTTGATCTTGCAACTCCTTCTTAGTAAAAGATCTTCTTAAGCTAAGAGCGATTTGGGAAATGCATTTTTCTTTCACAGGAGGCTTAAGAGCGTTCTTAAGAAGCTCTTAGCGCTAAGAGCCATCTGGGAAACGCCACCAATATAAGTATACTTGAGTAAAGCCTTAACATGCAAATACATTGAATTTGATTGTAGCTGGGAATGAGTCTGCCTAGTTAGTTAGCTACCTAGCTTCTGTGGTTAAAAAAAAAAAAAAAAAAAAAAAGGCGGGCACTGATCAAAATAATTCTGCTAGCTAAACTAGAAGACAGTCTGGGACATACATGAGCTGAAGTCAGTTGAATGATTGAACAGTGCATGTTCTAGAGATTTCAGCTTGGTCATTTGTGTGAAGTAGGACTATAGCTGAATTAATGGTTATAGCAAAGTAGCCTAACTCAATACTGTGCAGCCGGTATCAAACAGGCTTGAGAGCTAATAGCTGGCATGTAAATGTAGACGTGTTATTACTGATTTCAAAGCAAGTTTCAGTATAAGAAGCATAGTAGGCCTACTGAAATATTGTAAGTAAATACATTTTTAATGATCATTATCATTACTGATATTATGTTGGAAACTTGTAAATAAATCTTTTGCACCCTTTAGCTCACTCCGTCTGCATAATTTGACCATGACTTTGACCTAAATGCATTTTCTTGAATTCTGGTGATTTCAAAAGTATCATCAACTGAATGGGCACCCTAAATTTAGTTGGAAATGACACCTTAAATGTTTTTCTACAGTGTTTGGTTCCAAAGTTAAGCATATTTGAATATTATTGGTGGCCATCTTGAATTTGACCTCTCCCGGGCCTCAGAGGTCAAATCTGACTTCCCTCCCTGAAAATAAACCTCATGGTATGTACTAACTATGGTAGAAATTTCATGCTTTTTTCAAAAAGTGCACAATTTATCTGCTAATCCGCTGTACTACAAACCGCATCCCTGTGTATTTCAAACCCAGTAACATACTCAGACGAGGACTGGTACATCCAAAAGACCGTACACCACACACCCAGAAGAGCAACCTGGTGTACAATGTACACTTTGAAAGAGGTGTAAAAAAAGCCATCTATGTGAAATTGAAAAAAAACATCTCTCAATGGAGGAGTTCTGTGACACCACCTATCCCCCACCTATAATGCTGTGCTTCCATCCTTGCCCAGGAGATTTAACAGCTTCACGTGACTCTAACGACTCCAATGACCACCATTGCAGCAGGAGTTTCAACGACCAGCATTGACACACCATTGGAGCACTAACGAAACAATGACATCATTGGCCTTGTGAAGACCTCCTCAGAGGTTAAATACCTGGGTTTTTCCACACCAAGATCAGATCAGATCAGATAAGATCAGATAAGATCAGATAAGATAAGATCAGATCAGATCAGATCAGATAAGATAAGATAAGATAAGATAAGCCAAGCCAAGTCTTTATTGATCCCACAATTGAGAAATTCCAGTGTTACAGCAGTCAAGGGGAAAGAGTCAAATTAAAGATTTCAATATTTAAAAAAAAAAACTTAAAAAAACTAGGCATGCAGAAAAAAAGTACAGAAAATACAAGAAACAGCAATAATAATAATAATAATAATAATAATAATAATAATGAGCAGTGGATAAGAAGTGAGCAATGGATTAAAGTGAACATATTTAGTGCAAAGTGAATATTGAATGTGCAAATAAACACCAACATGGGGGACAGCAATGCTTATAGTGGTGTTTATAAAGTGTCCATATTGTCTCTAAAGTGTCCATGGTGCAGTTTACTGTGAGCAGTGTTGGTTATGTAGCCTGACAGCAGCAGGCAGGAAGGACCTGCGATAGCGTTCCTTCACACACTTTGGGTGAATCAGTCTATCCCTGAAGGAGCTCTCCAGAGCTTTTATCTCCTCCTGCAGAGGATGGGAGTCATTAGTCCTCAGAGATGACAGCTTGGCTGTCATCCTCCTTTCTCCCAACACCTGCACAGAGTCCAGAGAGCATCCCAGGACAGAGCTGGCCTTCTTGATCAGCTTGTCCACTCTTTTCCTATCTGCTGCCAAGACGCTGCTGCCCCAGCAGACCACTCCGTAAAAGATGGCTGATGCCACCACAGTGTCAAAGAAGGTCTTCAGGAGCGCCCCCTGCACTCCAAAAGACCTGAGCCGCCTCAGCAGGTAGAGTCTGCTTTGGCCTTTCTTATATAGTGCTGTTGTGTGATCAGCCCAGTCCACTTTATTGTTAAGATGAACACCCAGGTACTTATAAGATGTCACCATCTCAATGTCCTTTCCCTGGATGTTCACCGGTGTTGGGGGGAGGACTCTGCGCCTGCGGAAACCCACCACCAGCTCTTTGGTTTTCCCCGCCTTGATCTGAAGGTGGTTCCTCAGGCACCAGTCCACAAAGTCCTGGTTCAGTTCTTTGTACTCCCTGTCATCCCCATCTGTGATGAGGCCGACAATGGCAGAGTCATCAGAGAACTTCTGCAGATGACAGGTGGGGGTGTCGTATGAAAAGTCTGCAGTGTAGAGGGTGAAGAGGAACGGTGCCAGCACTGTCTCCTGCGGGGCCCCCGTACTGCAGACAACCAAGTCCGATACACAATCCTGGGTCCTGACATACTGCGGCCGGTCCGTGAGATAGTCCAGGATCCAGGATGTGAGGTGATTAGCCACCCCTATGTGCTCCAGTTTTTCCCTCAGAAGCGCAGGCTGTATGGTGTTGAAAGCGCTGGAGAAATCAAAGAATATGATTTTCACAGAGCTTCCAGGCTTCTCCAGGTGTGAAGCTGCTGAAGTCCTTGGGGTGCAGAGTCTTGGGCACAGGTACCACGCAGGATGTCTACCTGGTCACTGATGAGATTGTTGTTCACAGTGATTATTCTGTACTGTTTTTATTGTGCTGTGGTTCAAATGTGTCTGTAATCTCGACGACATTGGAAATGAGGGAAACCTCAATGTCCTTCGAGACTAAATAAAGGTTTGAATTGAATTGAATTGAATTGAATTGGATGTCTTCCACAGCTGTGGTACTCTCCCCAGCCTCAGGCTCAGGTTGAAGATGGTTTCAACTATCCCACACAGTTGGTCTGCGCAGGACTTCAGGAGCCTGGAGCTGATGCCATCTGGACCCGCAGCCTTCCTCATCTTTATCCTCCTCAGCTGATCTCTCACCTGACAAGTAGTGAAGGACAAGCTGGAGCAGGGGGGCTGTGTGCTTGGGGGTGGGGGTGATGAGATGGGGGGAAGGGTGGGGGGTGGCGAGATGTCCGGGGGAGCGGGGGTGGGGGAGGTGTCGAAGCAACGTGCCAGGAGCGTAGGTGGGGGGGGAAGGTGAGGTGGTTTTCAGACCTCTCCAGACTCCACTGACGTCAGTCTGCTGCAGCTGTTCCTCCATCTTCTTTTTAAATCCTTCCTTTCCCCGCCTGATGTTTCTCAGTAGCTCCTTCTGCACAGCCTTCAGCTCCTCCTTGGTTCCAGAGTTAAAAGCTCTCTGCTTCTCCTTCAGGAGAGCTTTTATATCTGGAGTAATCCAGGGTTTGGTGTTGGAGAAGCAGCGTACAGTCCTGGTGGGTATGGTGCTTTCCACACAGAAGTTAATATAATCCATAATACATGATGTCATACTGTTAATGTCCTCCCCATGGGAATCACTGAGTACCTCCCACACAGTGGTCTCGAAGCAGTCTTTCAGGTTTGTCAGACTAGTTCCAGCCTAGTCAGACAAGCATGAACTAAACCAAATACCGTTGCTTTGTCAGTGATCTGGGCATTAGTTACCAATGCACAAAGGCAACTTTTGCGGCTGTATAATTATGGAGCTGTTTTTCTATCTTTATTCAAGAGAGTGGTATATCAATTTGAGAGCATTATTTATTGATTTCACATTCAGATTTTGTAATATTGTCCCTCAAAACCCTGCCCTCGCACTCAAATAGCCTCTGTTTGCGCTTAGATCTACTCTGTTTCTTCTCAAACTGTGTGCTCGCGCTCAGATACAATGTTGCTTGCACAGATTTCCTGTTCCAGCTTCAGCTCTTCTCCTCGCGCTCAAGCTGCCTCTGTGCGCTCATGGAATTTCTGCTCTCAGATTTCTGCCTTGCGCTTGGATTTTTTAGTGTAACAACCCTGTCAAAATCCCCCAACCAATAGAACGGTAGGTTTATTGTTGACCAATGAAATGATCCCTGCCTCATTGCGGGCGCCCTCGCTGTAGTTTTAGAGCTTCCCGTCTGGCCGGATACTCTTTAACCAGGCTCATGCACTCCTGCCCTCCAGGGCTTTAAGTGTTCTTCCCATGCTTTCTTTACCACTTTTGGAATAAAGGGACTGTTAATTTACTCACATGCGCCTGTATTTTTTACAGCCGTTTTTTGTTTTTTATCTGAATTTCTGCATACTACCATCTAATTGACATTTGTATACAGTACAGGCCAAAAGTTTGGACACACCTTCTCATTCAATGCGTTTTCTTTATTTTCATGACTATTGACATTGTAGATTCTCACTGAAGGCATCAAAACTATGAATGAACACATGTGGAGTTATGTACTTAAAAAAAGGTGAAATAACTGAAAACATGTTTTATATTCTAGTTTCTTCAAAATAGCCAT
Organism: Epinephelus lanceolatus; assembly: GCF_041903045.1. NCBI lineage: Eukaryota > Metazoa > Chordata > Actinopteri > Perciformes > Serranidae > Epinephelus > Epinephelus lanceolatus. Next base: position 50,538,819 of record NC_135735.1, on the reverse strand, counting down.
CCTTTGCTCTGATTACTGCTTTGCACACTCTTGGCATTCTCTCCATGAGCTTCAAGAGGTAGTCACCTGAAATGGTTTCCACTTCACAGGTGTGCCTTATCAGGGTTAATTAGTGGAATTTCTTGCTTTATCAATGGGGTTGGGACCATCAGTTGTGTTGTGCAGAAGTCAGGTTAATACACAGCCGACAGCCCTATTGGACAACTGTTAAAATTCATATTATGGCAAGAACCAATCAGCTAACTAAAGAAAAACGAGTGGCCATCATTACTTTAAGAAATGAAGGTCAGTCAGTCCGGAAAATTGCAAAAACTTTAAATGTGTCCCCAAGTGGAGTCGCAAAAACCATCAAGCGCTACAACGAAACTGGCACACATGAGGACCGACCCAGGAAAGGAAGACCAAGAGTCACCTCTGCTTCTGAGGATAAGTTCATCCGAGTCACCAGCCTCAGAAATCGCAAGTTAACAGCAGCTCAGATCAGAGACCAGATGAATGCCACACAGAGTTCTAGCAGCAGACCCATCTCTAGAACAACTGTTAAGAGGAGACTGCGCCAATCAGGCCTTCATGGTCAAATAGCTGCTAGGAAACCACTGCTAAGGAGAGGCAACAAGCAGAAGAGATTTGTTTGGGCCAAGAAACACAAGGAATGGACATTAGACCAGTGGAAATCTGTGCTTTGGTCTGATGAGTCCAAATTTGAGATCTTTGGTTCCAACCGCCGTGTCTTTGTGAGACGCAGAAAAGGTGAACGGATGGATTCCACATGCCTGGTTCCCACTGTGAAGCATGGAGGAGGAAGTGTGATGGTGTGGGGGTGTTTTGCTGGTGACACTGTTGGGGATTTATTCAAAATTGAAGGCACACTGAACCAGCATGGCTACCACAGCATCCTGCAGCGACATGCCATCCCATCCGGTTTGCGTTTAGTTGGACGATCATTTATTTTTCAACAGGACAATGACCCCAAACACACCTCCAGGCTGTGTAAGGGCTATTTGACCAAGAAGGAGAGTGATGGAGTGCTGCGGCAGATGACCTGGCCTCCACAGTCACCGGACCTGAACCCAATCCAGATGGTTTGGGGTGAGCTGGACCGCAGAGTGAAGGCAAAGGGGCCAACAAGTGCTAAACACCTCTGGGAACTCCTTCAAGACTGTTGGAAAACCATTTCAGGTGACTACCTCTTGAAGCTCATGGAGAGAATGCCAAGAGTGTGCAAAGCAGTAATCAGAGCAAAGGGTGGCTATTTTGAAGAACTAGAATATAAAACATGTTTTCAGTTATTTCACCTTTTTTTGTTAAGTACATAACTCCACATGTGTTCATTCATAGTTCTGATGCCTTCAGTGAGAATCTACAATGTAAATAGTCATGAAAATAAAGAAAACGCATTGAATGAGAAGGTGTGTCCAAACTTTTGGCCTGTACTGTATTTGTTACATGAATATAAAGTAATGAAACAGGCAGCTTCGCTATTTACTGAATATTATTGACTGTTTCAAAATACAGAACAGCTGTTTCAAATGCTTGTTTCGCTGCGACATCTCGTTTTTGGCAGTTTATCATAAGTATGCCATGAGCAAAGACAAAAACATTACTAGGAAGAAAGCTGACATTTCTCTTTGTTTGATAACATTAAAAGTAAAGTTAGGCTTTGCTGACGGCTTCCAGACTCATTTTAAAAAAGAGAAGCTAGAGAATGGATGAGGAGAGCGAGCAGTGGTAGCGAGAAAGCCGGTGAATGAGAGGATTAAAACATTATTTTCTTTTTGTTTTACGGCATTTACAAATAAACATTTGTACACCACCGCACCTCTGCAACCGTGATCACTATAAGCGGTTTCCACTGCATATACACACACCATAAGTTACACCAGTTGCATTTTTAAAATGTAGTAGCTCATTGAATTTACTTTTGTTTTCTACTGTCTTAATGTGTTAGATAAGTTATTTACTTTTGCTGTTGGATCTTTTCCCATTCCCAAACACTAAAATACATAAATAAAATATAGCCGCGAGCGGCAATCTGCGGGTTCTAACCTGTTCCGCCCCAAAGCAGCCACCGTGACCCTCACCACCCACCGTGACCCTCATCTGCCGTAGTGCAAGACGTTCCCCACTCTGTCCCTGAAAGCTCCAAGCAATACATACTCTTTCCAAGTCACACATTTCTTGAAATCGGGTTTTCAGCTAGCCTACATGCTAATAACATTTGTGGTATACTTTCACATAGAGACTCCATTTGAACATCAAAACATAAATTGAAATTTTACCTATTGATGCGTATTTCAAAGTTTCAATAGGTATTTTAATGTTTACCTTAAGTATACCTCAAAGCCACTTCTCTGTTTTCCCACTATCCTCTTGCACCACCCTTCTTCACATATTTCAACAAGTCACAGTCTGCCAGCCTCTCCCTGTTCTCTACCAATCCGTCATTAGCTGTCAAATTTCTCTCTCTGCTGTCATCCAGCTGTCATTTCAGCAAAACTCCCAGCCCACCTCCACCCCTGCACCACCTCCATCAAGATAAAGACTGTCTTAATCTGGATCTTCAACCGAGAAGTTCCCTCATCCGGTGACCTCAAGATTCCCTACCTTCCCCAGTGTCTAGGCTGGGGGGTGGGGGTAACTTCTTCAGTTGCAAGTTTCTCATCCACAGATTAGTTTACTCAGCTGGTCTCCTCCCCATGGTCTAAGTGGCAAATTATCAAACCATTCTAAATATATTCACGTGACCTCAAAAGTCACATAACTATAGCAACATGTGCACATGCAGGCTTTTTTATTCAAACATGACATATAGCTTCATTTGCATGAAGTGGTATTATGTGGTAGTGAGGGTCCATGTACCTTTTGATAGTTTGATATTTTGTTTTCAAAATGAAACGGATTTACGGAAATACGGCCGTTTTCCTGTTATTCCGTTTTGAGACACAAAACGAAATAACGGAAGTGCTTCCGTTTTCCCGTTTTCTCTTTCAAAACCAAATTACGGAAAAACCAAATTGAAATGAGACCCAGATGCATTAGCTAGGTACAAATAGGATAGGCCCAGTACTCTATGTCATTGTTTTCTCTCTGCTCAATTCCTACAACATTGCTTTTTGTGTTTATCTTTCTTAACCCCACCTGAACAGCCACTAGTCTATAAAAATGTTATGTAATGTTTTATGTTTCCAAATCAAATGAAATCAAAATGATAGTAGGCCTATTTACCATATTGTTCAACCAGGTGAAGTTCCAAAAACATAGGCTAATCTGTGGCATTTTACTAAATCTAAAATAGGCCTACATGTGCCGCCCTCTTCAAGGGTAAAAAATGTCCTGACATCATGTTTGTTTCACTTATGTTGTAGGATGGGAAGTCATCAAATATTAGCAAAACTCACAGAGTGAGAGAGACCTGCAATGTCTGTTTGTCAGTCTGTCAGACTGTCCTGGCCATAATAGTATTAAACTTAAAATCTGCACCATATCATTAATGATTAACAAGACTGAGTAACTACATTGGAGTTGGAACCCAGGATCAACTGTGTGAACATACAAGGAGTTATACATGTAAGCAGAAAGGAGAGTGGAGAGAAACATGATGTAAAGAGAAAGCTTGGGTAAATGACATGCAGTAATCATTTCGTCCATCGCTGCTTACTTGGGTGACATGCATAAGATTTGTCTACTTCTCATGAGAATTGTGTCATATAACACACGCGGCCTGCGTCTAGGACACAATGCAGCGGATATGGCACGGCGACTTGTTGTTGACAAACTCCTTGAGGAAACTGACATTCTTTGTCTACAAGAAACTTTTCTTGCTAAACAGGACCTGGACAAGCTTAACTCTGTTCATAGTAACTTCCATGGGGTGGGGGAGTCAACCACAGATTTGAGCTTGGGGTTGGTTCAAGGCAGAATACCTGGAGGTGTGGCCATTATGTGGCATAAAAAATATGACCCTCTGATCAGTGTGATTAGATTGAGAGTAGACTGGTGTGTTGCAATAAAAGTTTCTTATAATGGTAATGTTCTTATCATTTTGAATGTTTACACACCTTATGAATGTTCCAGTAACGAGGACGAATATCTTCAAAAGCTTGCTTTTATTGGCTCTTTTATTGAGGAAAATGAATGTACCCGTATTTATGTAATGGGTGATTTGAATGCAGATATCTCTGATAGGAAGTCTGTGTTTGGCCGATACCTAGTTGAATTTTGTCATGATAATAAGCTCTTGTTAACAAGTAAGATCCATTTGCCAACAGATAGCTATACATATGTCAGTGAGGCTTGGAATACAACATCCTGGCTAGATCATTGTGTAAGCACAGCTGATGCCCATGAATGTGTGGATAAAGTTGAGATTTTGTATGGGTTTGCAACAATGGACCACATGCCTGTCTCCATTATGCTCAATGTAGAAAACCTACCTACAATGACCACGGATGATAATCAGGTTAATCATGGTGGGAAAATTGAGTGGGCTAAACTCTCAGATGAACGACCTGCTACATTATCATGACTTGACTGAGAAGACCATAGGTAACATTGAAATTCCATATGATGCTATAATGTGTGATAATTTCAACTGTGGTATGCCAAATCACAAAGAAGAGCTATGTGTACTATATGACAGAATTGTGCAGGGTCTGAATGAGGCTAGTAAACCACTCATTCAGAGAAAAGCAAAGAAGTACAGCTTCAGGCCAGGCTGGAATGAGTATGTGGATGAACTCCACCAGCAAGCCAGAGAAGCTTTTAAAAATTGGGTTATCGCTGGTAAATCAAGGCATGGACCTGAGAGTGAAATTAAAAAGAAAGCTGTTGCTAGGTTCAAATATGCAATTGGGAAATTGGCTTTAAACAAATCCTGTGGCCTTCATCTGATCTCTGCAGAGCATTTGAAATTTTCATGAATGAAATTTTCATTTTCAAGAATGAATGAATGAGTGAATGAATGAACCAGAAAATTTCACATGAAATTTTGAGTGTGCCTGATGCTCGCTGCCAACTAGTATCCCCATAGCAATACGCTAATTATTAATAGCAGTAAATGTATCACTGTGTGTCTGTGTGTGTGTGCATGCCTGAATGTGTGTATGTTCACGTGCTGTCGCCGCGTTTGTGTATGTGTGAGTCTGTTTGTCTGTCTGTGTGTATGTCCACTTACAGATAGAAAAAACAGCTTAACTTAACAGCTAAAAAAGACTGCAGTCTAAAATGTCCAAGATGGACACAGAAAGACAGAGACAGACAGACCCAGACAGGCAGACTGACACATATGTAATTACCTCTGTATGATGAGGCTTTAACTGCAAAGAAGTCAGGTTGCTGAAATATTCAAATTTGACTGTGCTGTGACACACAGACGATTGGCCGAACGGCTGGAGTTGATTCAGCCAATCACCAGTTGGCAATGGCACAGTCAAATTTAAATACACCAAGAAAAGGCAGAAACTGAGCCAAAAGTTCCTCTCAAACTCCAACTGTTTAATGAAAAACCGTAAGTGCTACAGCTACAAAAAGCACACCGTGAGCGAGAGGACAGGATGCGGATCACAAAGGTGTAAATTTCATTTCTGTGGTGTGAAAAATGAGGCCAGAGCCATGATGGACATAAGTGGAATGGTCTGCTTTCTTCCAGAAATTTGGGCTCTCACTTAACATGGGAGTGAATGGGGCAGTTGGTTGGACTTGTTGTCCTTTTAGACCACCTGCAGCCAAAACCCTAAATCCATTTTCTTCAGCGGTCACACCTCTGCGACCGGAACGGCTTTTCCTACAATTTGGTGTACAATTTGTGTATGTAGAGTGAACGATGTGGCCGCACCAGCGAGTTTAAGAGAAAATTTCTTGATGATTTCAGAGGTGCTGTGCACTCTAGCGATGACATCACCCACTCTAACTCTCAACATTCCACGCAATACACACCCATTATAAATTCTGAGAAGGGCTGAAAATTTCATGATTTTTAAACAGCTGGTGTAGAAAAACTAAAAGAGATATGGAAAATATGAATCAGTCACTGAAAGTCGATGGCAATGTCAACATTTCAGAGTTGGAATGGAGTTTCTACGTGAATGTCTGAGTTCGTGAAGTGTGGGTGAAGATGAGTGAGTTTGAAGGATTTTCTCATTGACTTGCATTATAACCAAGTTTCAGAAAACGCTGAATATTTTGGAAAGTTTGAATGGGATTGAAAAGTTGAATCATATGTAAAAAGTCAAGGAATTGCTGAATATTTTCCAGTTTGAATGGAGTTTCTAGCTGAAAGTATGAATCCGTAGTTACCGTTTGAAATTTTGTGATTTTTGAAGATTCCTTAATTCATTTTCAATGGAGCAAACGGTTTGGCGGTGGCGCCCCCTATGTGCCAATCTCAAAATCTTTTTTTGGGTGTGTTCTTGGTCCCCTTCTGATGATATTTACCCAGTTTTGTGACGATCGGAAAAACGGTTAACATTTTACAGCCGATATTCGCTAAGCCCCGCCCTTTCCAAGGACACTTTGCTTGACGGCAGCCGTGTTTTTCGTCCGATCTTGCTCATTTATAATAGAAATGAGTGTCTCGGTCCCCCGATGCCTCATACCAAGTTTGGTGTTGATAGCACAAATATTTCAAAAGCTTATTCATTTTACTGTTTTTAACATTATTAAAATTAGCAAAAATTCTGTAAGGGTGGCATTCATGGTGCAAGAGGCTTTTTTGTAGAGGACTATCAGGAGGATGTGTGTGTAAAATTTCAAGTCAATAGCACTTGTGGTGCGGCGGGCAGAGCCTTTCAAGCTTTACACTCTATGTTATAGCGCCCCCATAAGGCCGATTGGGACCAAATTTTTTGAGCAGTATTTGGATGTCATTTATAGTCCATGTACCACGTTTCATGTCCCTAGGTCCTTCCAGCTGGTCATAAATTAATAAAACGCAAATTATGACGGTTAATGACGAATAGGCCACGCCCACTTTCACCTATCAACATGGCACTCAAGATATGAGTTAATAGCCACCCCTAGAGCATGCATACCAAATTTGGTGAAATTCCATCCAATGGTCTTTGAGATACAGATGTGTGGCATTTATAGCGCCCCCTATAGGCTGAGCTCAAAATGCTTTGGTAGGCAGCTTCCAAGTCTCATTGTGGACCTACCCACCAAGTTTGGTGATGATAGGTCAAAGGGTGTGGGAGTTATGGCCAATCAATTCTAAGCTCCGCCCACAGCAAAGATTCATTGGTCCGTGGCGGCCATGTTTTTTGACCAATCTGGCTCATTTATAATAGAAATGTGTCTTGTCATCCCCCAAAGCCGTGTACCAAATTTGGTGTTGATGGAGTCAAAATTGTAAAAGTTTATGTCACTTTACTGTTTTTCAAATTATGCAAATTAGCAAAAAATCTAGTCAGACGGAGCTTAGTGGTCCCAGAGGCTTTTTTGTAGAGCACATTGAGCTGGACCTGTGTGTCAAATTTCAAGTCAATCAGACTTATGGTGTGAGGGGCGTGGCCTCCCAAAAAAGTCATTTTTAAGCCTTAATTACAGCGCCACCATGTGGCCGAATGGGCTCATATTTTAATAAAAGTTGATGCACATCATTTCCAATCATTGGGCCAAGTTTCAGGTTTCTGGCTCATTCCAGCTCACGGAAATTTGAGCTCAAGCGGCAGACAACAAAAAATAATAATAATAATAATAATAATAATAATAATAATGATAATAATAATAATAAACCGGTACAATCTTAGAAGGGTTCTACCCCTTCGGGGTTAGAACCCTAATAATAATAATAATAATAATAATAATAATGATAATAAACCGGTACAATCTTAGAAGGGTTCTACCCCTTCGGGGTTAGAACCCTAATAAACCGGTTCAATCTTAGAAGGGTTCTACCCCTTCGGGGTTAGAACCCTAATAATAATAATAATAATAATAATAATAATAATAAACCGGTACAATCTTAGAAGGGTTCGACCCCTTCGGGGTTAGAACCCTAATAATAATAATAATAATAAACCGGTACAATCTTAGAAGGGTTCTACCCCTTCGGGGTTAGAACCCTAATAATAATAATAATAATAATAATAAACCGGTACAATCTTAGAAGGGTTCTACCCCTTCGGGGTTAGAACCCTAATAAACCGGTACAATCTTAGAAGGGTTCTACCCCTTCGGGGTTAGAACCCTAATAACCACAGCGACATCCATTTTGTTGTTAGTCGTTGCCTAGCAACAGTGTTCAGGTAATGTACAACTTTGAAAGCTAATCATTATCATGGATGTATTCCTGTGCCACAAATATGACATTATCAATTCATTCTGAAGGAAGTAATAGCACCATTAAAATTAAAAAAAAACGTACTTGAGTTCCTTGACTTTGACGGTCTATGTTGGCCAGCAATCCGCTAGACTCCCGCTCCTCAGTCATAATGAAGGTGACGTCGTTTTCCAGCACACCGACTAGGGGGCGCTGTGCCATTAGGCTGCTATTATACTGTATGCGGCTACGTGTGTAAATTAACAGTCCCTTTATTCCAAAAGTGGTAAAGAAAGCAAGGGAAGAACATTTAATAAAGCCCTGGAGGGTGGGAGTGCATGAACCCAGTTAAAGAGTACCCGCAAGGAGGCAGGGATCATTTCATTGGTCAACAATAAACCTGCTGTTCTGCTGATTGGGGGATTTTGACAGAGTTGTTACACTAAAAAATCCAAGCGCAAGGCAGAAATTCCACGAGAGCACAGAGGCAGCTTAAGCGTGAAGAGAAGAGCTGATGCTGGAACAGGAAATCTGTGCAAGCAACATTGTATCTGAGTGCGAGCACGCAGTTTGAGCAGAAACAGAGTAGATTTAAGTGCAAGCAGAGGCTATTTGAGCGCGAGGGCAGGGTTTTAAGGGACAATATTACAAAATCTGAACGTGAAATCAGTAAATAATGCTCTCAAATTGATATACCACTCTCTTGAATAAAGATAGGAAAAAAGCTCCATAATTATACCACCTCAAAAGTTGCCTTTGTGCGTTGGTAACTAATGCCCAGATTACTGACAAAGCAATGGTATTTGACAAGTTTGGAATGAGAATGGGTTGGTTAGCCACATCCATTATTTTTACAGTCTGTGCTCTGTCTACATATTTTTGTACTTTTGGTGTTTGACTGTTTTTCATGGTTTGTCTAAACACCTCATAATTATAAGGAATCTAAATTCTACAGCATACTGTAAAATGATATTCCGCAGCCTGTGATAACTAGCTGTGAAATGGAATGGATCCCAGTGTGGCCACGAGTTTTGAAGTGTTCAGAAACCCTTATTTGAAGAGTTATTAGAAGCCAGAGTAGTGGAAAGTATCCAGTATTTCACTTGAAAAAAAGCAGAAATTTCAGAAAATCAGAAAAACTAATATCATCTGGTGACCCCTCAGATTTTTATGGAGACCCTTTGGGCCTCCAACTTTGTGGCAACAAACACAATGAAATATGTACTGTTTAAAAGGTAACACCAGCACTTCCATAGTGTATGATTTCATTTTGAGGTTCTGAAGCATTTCTATTTTCCAGATACTATTAAATAAAGAAAAAAAAGTAAGTGCATCCAGTATTTTTCTTGCAGCTATATTATAGGGGAGCTCAACTATAACCCTCCTATTTAGCAGTTGTAACCAGTGCATGAAAAAATTATGCATGCTATAAAACCATTATGTAGGTGGTAACTACAATATATCTTTATGGAAGAAGTTATGATTGTTGAAAAATACTGTAGATTAATTAACACTTGAAATGTCCTTGTAGCAGCATGCAACTACATTATGTGTTATAAACCATTTATTGTTGTTGTTTATCTGTGTAAATATCAAAGATCTTTTAGTTGTATCCTTTAGTGTTAAATGCAAGAGCTTTATGCAGAGATCTTCTTTTCTTCAATATGTTGTTTTTCCAAAATAGCATTTTTTGGTAAACCCTTTCACATGCACATGCTTACATTTTTCTGTGACTGCCTCTGTTAACATTTGCTCTTTTTTCACATGCGGAGAGATTTCTGCCATGCTTTTATCATCTCAGTATCATCTTACATTCACCATAAATCCCCTGCTGCATCCTGCAGAGTCTCACCTGAGACCGAAGCCAGCGTCCTGACATCCCGCCCCCGAGGCCTGCAAGCTGATGATAGCTCCAAACAGTCAGACAGCTGTAAGTCATACAGCAGGATAAAGGGGTTAGTGTGACGACAGCGCTGCCTCTCCGGCCCCGGTGCCATTCCTCTGACTCCTCTCAACCACACACACACACACACACACACACACACACACCTCCTGAAAGATGAAGCAGGGAAACCAGACAGTACTGATGTGGTTTACAGTCCTTCTCATGGTTCATGCAGGTTTTTTCTCTGACAAGAACTTCAGCAGCCCTGATGTAGCCATCTTTGCTTTGTAGGAGGCAAGTCACTTTTCCTACAGGTCAAGGGGCTCTTGATAGGGGGTGCCAAGGGTCTCTGGTCTTGGTGGCTATGAGGTGAAGAGGACTGGGGCATTAAAGAATAACACTGCCTCTGCTGGAAGGAAAAGGAAACTAGAAGGTGGGCAGGGTTTACAACTAGAGGATTCAAAGGCTGAGCTCATAAACTTTGTAGGTGGCCCACTGGTGGTCCTGCAGATGACTAGTATGAGAAGACAGGATTGGTTTAGGTAGACCAACTGAAGGAAGTGCAGCATCAAGGACTGACAGGTTAGGTAAATAAGGGATAGCAGATGATGCAACAGGATGATGGCTGACCTCTGGTGGACAAGAGAGTGACTGGTGTTGTTTAACTTTGGAAAATTGAACAGCTTGATTTTTTTTTTAAAGATTTTTTTTCCAGGCATTTTTGCCGCCTGCTCTACGCACTAAGCCACCGACAACCCGAACAGCTTGATCTTCTACTTTGGTCTGCTTCCTGTAGATGACTCAGACGTCACTGAAGATTTTGAGGAACAAGGGGTAGAAGACTTATCCATGAAATGCTGAATGCCCCTCATTGTCAATAAAAGTTGGCCCATGGTTTCAGCTTGATCAGTAGGCACATGCCTTTCATCTTTCGCTGTCAGGCTCATGTCTTTGCTCCTCTTGCAACCCATGTGTGTTTGTTGTATGTTACATGAACTCACATTCTATTTGCCATGCAGCTCCAGGATATTGGACTTCATAATCTTTTAGATGAGCAGATAGTCTTACAACCAGAACATTAAATAGTTACATCTGATGGCTGAGAATGCATGACAATAGTCTGAATCCAGCTCCAATGAACATGTTAAGCAGGAGGAGGTTCAGGAGGAGAAGTCTACTATCATGTGCATCGGTCAGAATGCACAGCCACTGAAACTTTCCTTTTACACATGTGGCCAAATGGAGAGGGAAGTTACGACAACGCCAGGTTGTGGCCAAATGGAGAGGGAGGTAGTTACACGACAACACCACCAGGGGAATTGCACCCCAGAAAATACCTCTGACCAATACCCTTACTAATAAGGTCACACAGATTCGTTACACTGAGAGGACGAGAGACGACTTCCAAATATAACAAAGATTTATTGATTAAAAGAGGTTTACTATGTTTAAAAGAACACAAAGATGCCAAAAATACACAGCCTGAGTGCCAAAATAATAAACTAGTGTAATTTGCGGTATGAAATAAATAAACAAACTAGGAACAGGGCTAAGGCTTAATTTAGCAGACAGACTAAATCAAAACCAAAAAGGAGGGACACAACTCAAACCAAAGAAAACCACTACAACCCAAACCACCACGTGCCACGCCAAATTAAGGGGAGTGAGAGGGGAACCACCACAGGGGGAAGCCTGCCGCACACTTCGCCAGCTCCTGTCCTGGAAAAGGAAAGAAACAAAATTATAATACCGCTTGTGAGAGGACACTCAGGCAGATACAGTAGGTTGTATAGTTAAAACAGGAGACCTATACTAAACACACACACACACACACACACACACACACACACACACAGAATAAACCCAATAACCAATTAAATGACACCAACTACAAATACACAAACAAAGGAAACACAAAGTAACATTATAATGAAACAAAACAACCTTAACCCCAAAACTCAGCTGCGGGCGGAAACCAGGAGTAGTAACTAGTTGTACAGTAACTTAAGAGCAAACCCACAGCTGAATATTGAACTAAATAAAAAGAAAATAATCAAACGAAACAAATAAATCAAAAAAAGGAGTTGTGTTGGGATGGAGAACCCGAAGCTGCATATGCACACGGCAGGGTTACCGGGCGCACTTTAATCAGTGTGCGTAAAATACTGTCACTGGTAGCAGCAGAAGACGGTGCGACCACACTGGGGCTGGAGGCTGTGGATAGCCCCGGATGCCCCGCTGGCAGCCCACGTCACCGGGTGGCGCAATGCTGCCTCACACAAGGCACAGGAGAAAGAGGGAGCACCAGCTGTGGCCTCAACAACTACAGCAGGACAGAGAGCAGGACCACTTTAGTAAAGACTAATAAAACTAGCAGAATGTATTAAAGAAAAGCAGGCTTACCCGAGCAACGAGAGCTTACCCCACAGCCAGGGCTGGACTGGGACAAAAAAAAAAAAAAAAAAAAAAAAATCGGCCCGGGCATTTTGAGCCTAGTCCAGCCCACCAGGTATTGATGGAAAGACAATGAAGCCTATGAATGAAAACAAACTTTGTTGGTGTATATGTACTTGTCTAATAAATTTAAACCTACACCATCCTCCCAGTCCCATTATTCTATGCAGTACTTACTTAGAGGAACCCAAAAGGCTGCTTGGTCTAGTGAACCTCCTGAACAATGAATGTATGATGGGATCCTGAAAATTGGACAGTGAGGAACAGAGGTGAGACATGATCATTGATGAATATTAAAATGAATAAATGACAGATTTAGTAATATTTTCATAGACTATGTACTCACCACATCAATAAACAGCACAGCAACACATAATACTTCCTCAAACATGGCAACCTTTAAAAAGTGAAGGGATATTTTAAACTGAATGGAAACATGCCCACAATAAAAACAAAATACAGGTAATTATTGTCCACAAGAGTTTGCTGTTACATGTCAGTAAAAAAACAAGATAAAAACACAACTTATCTAGAATAAAGAGGATATTTATGTATAAAAGACAAATACATTTAAGTAGTTACTTTTAACTCCAAGCCACTTTTATGTTAATGAGCAGCATCACATCTCCTGGCAAATCCTAATGCAAGTGGGTTTATGATGAATACTAGCCTAATCATTTGGCTTTTACATGAACATTTTTGCTCTGTTGAGCTTTAGCTGTTTCAGAGTAAAGAATTACTGCGTAGTCCACTTATATCAATTAATAGACATTGAAATATTTTACTACCTAACTAATAAAGACTATACTTAACTAACTAAATGAATAAAATAAAGTTACTGAAGCACTAAGATCACCATCACTAGTATAACATCATAGAAACTGCCCAGTAGTAGAGAAACCCCGTCATGCTGCTCAACAGCCAGCTAAATGGCCTTGTTAAATGGCCTACTCATAACTATGCTGTGTTAAGAGTTAGCAAGCACAACGAAAATAAACTATCAACCAAACTTGATTCATATCTGACCCAGATAGACTGCAGTTCATCACTTCTTACCTGAAGTTCAAATTCCCCTCCAGTCGCACCGACTGTGCCGTCGTCATATAATGCGGCGGCCGCGGGTCTCCTCCTCCTGCCTCCCCTTCACCTCATTACCTGCTGCGGCTGCTTTGGATGCCAGTGCGGGTGCGGTCACTGATGCTGCCGCTGAAGAAGCTCCGCCATAGCCAGCAAACATCTGTGTTATTTTAACACATTTGGCAGCATCTTCCTAAAGGGCTTGTCTCTTTTTCTCTTATTTTTTCCGCACCTCCTTTGACTTTCTTCTCAATTTTGTCAAGCTCCTCTCTCTCTGTATGATTGATTGACTGGCAGCCGAGGCCCAAGTGGGAGGGGGCATCAGCCCTCGGCTGTAATTGGTCCAGCCCAGAATCAATCATGACTAATGGGCCGATCTACCAGTTTTGTGTACCAATAGGTATCATGACATGACTAAAAAAAAAAAAAATTAAAAAAAAAAAATAGGCCCGGCCCAAAATTACCATCGGCCCACCGGGCAAATGCCCGGTATGCCCGATGGCCAGTCCAGCACTGCCCACAGCCCAACACAGTCACCGGGTGGCGCAACGCTGCCCCACACAAGGCGCAGGAGAAAGGAGGTACCAACTGTGGCCTCAACAACTACAGCAGGACAGAGAGCAGGACCACTTTAGTAAAGACTGATAAAACTAGCAGAAGGTATTAAAGAAAAGCAGGCTTACCCGAGCGACGAGAGCTTAACCCACAGCCCAACACAGTCACCGTCTTGCGGTGAGGGCAGAGAGCAGATGCCACACTCCTAAATCTCCACAAAGTTGTGAACACACACAGCACGACCGACGCCACTGTAAAGTAATAACTGGCAGCTATCACACCATGATGCGCTATTAAATTACTCATATAGCAGCACCGATGCCTACCTTACAAGTTGCCGTTTTGTGCCAACAACCGGAGCACGCCAGACAGAGCCCTCTCCCGATAAACGCCAGGCAAATGTGAGTGCACGAGCGAAAGCAGGGCCAATTAAACAGGTGGCACCGCTGCGTAATCAGGCCCAGGTGACACTGATTGAGAGTGGAGGTGGAGCAGCACTCAACCTGCCACACACACAAAGATTTATTTTCAAACTGAAGAACCTGAAGTTAAACAAAAAGGGGGAGCAAACACACATTGGGTTTGAATCTGAAAGAAACAAATACAAAATTAGCACTTCAGTCAAATTAGACAAACATCCATCTTAATAAGGATAAATAATGCTCATGTGACAGGTCGTCTCCCTCCTTGCCACTACATGGCACTGTGCCGACTTGCTGTGCATACAGATTGTGGGGTGGCACCGTGCACCCTTATATATAGAGGTGTGGCTACACCTATCTCTTTTTTCCTCCGCTTCCTTCCTACTGGATGTGACATGTCTGGCATGGCAGTCACGGCACACAGTCCTCTGTTCAGCACGGCCAGCTGCTGGGGCCGTCTGGCGTCTTTATGCTGTAAAGCCCTGTGAGGCAAATTGTGATTTGTGAAATTGGGCTTCATAAATGAAATTGATTGATTGAAACTGAATTGATCGCTCGGCCAGAAGCCTTCCCTGGGTGCGCTTGCCTGTCCCTTTCGCTGGGTGATTGACCCGCGGCCCTGAGCCTTTAATCCTCCGGCTCTCTTGGGCGTCACTGTGGCTTTGCAGAGTGAGACCCTGGCAAATTGTTTGGCCGGTATTTGGCCACCTCTACCTGAGTCCACGCTGCTGTTTTGGCTCCTGTTTTGACTTCCAGCGTTTTGGTGTTTTTGAGTAAAATGCACTTTTAATTTGCAGGTTTGGCTCGCCGATGTGGCCCTCTGGAATGTCCTGATATGAAGCGGCTTATAGCTGTCTGGGCCCATCTTTAAAGGACATTCTGCTCTTTTAAAACCATTTCAAGTGTGTTGAATGTAACAATTGTTTAATGTGTGTTTTGTTTATCATCTAGTGATCACTTATAGGTCTTTGTATTTATGTTTTTGTTTATTTCACTTAATTACTTCCGTTTGTCCCCACCAGTTTAGCAATTTTAGCATGTTTTAACTCTTGTCTTTTGTTGTCTTTTCTTTGGCAGCAAATTTTCTTTGGCTGCGTGTGTCACTGCCACTGATTCCTATGGATCAGACACCAACTACTTTAACCAAGGTTACATCCATGTGGCTGAAGATACTAACAAAAGTGCTCAAGGAGGAGGAGATATGATAGACATGATCAATATATCTTTATTAACAGGCTATGTACCACAGTCTTTTAAGGTAGCTGTAATTAAACCTATTCTAAAAAAGCCCACCCTGGATCCAGAGGTGTTAGGCAACTATAGACCAATATCTAACCTTCCCTTTCTTTCAAAGATCCTTGAGAAAGTAGTCGCAGACCAGCTGTGTGATTTTCTCCATGATAATAATTTATTTGAGGAATTTCAGTCAGGATTTAGAGTGCATATAGCACTGAGACAGCACTAGTTAAAATTACAAATGATCTTCTGATTGCTTCAGACAAAGGACTCGTCTCTGTACTTGTTTTATTAAATCTTAGTGCGGCATTTGACACAATTGACCATCAAAGTCTGCTGCAGAGACTGGAACATTTAATTGGCCTAAAATGTTCTGCACTAAGCTGGTTTAAATCTTATTTATCTGATTGTTTTCAGTTTGTTACCATACCAACTCATCTCGCCACATTATGATTGTATGTTTTGTTATTGAATGGACTGTGCACACCTGGAGGGACTAATTGAGTGACACACCCCACAGAGCACGATTGGTGCAGAGAACAAGTGTTGGTCTTTAAATTGATTGTGGACAGGTGAGCAGCGAGGCACGGCAGAGAGGAGACACAAGGGAGAGTAGCAGACACCACTTGGGACGGAGATCGGCATCAAAGAAAGCTGGTTGGTGGCAGGTGGACACAGAGGCCACGACGAGAGACCAGACGGCTGTTAAAGGACAAGCCAGAGCCGGAAAAGACTTGGTTCAAGCCTACAAAATGATAAGTAAAGGAAAGTGAACCAAGAATATACCTACCATGGTGTGTGTGTGATCTGCTACTTCCTGGTGTCAGCCATTGAGTGCATTCTCTCTGTCCCCTACAGCCGCTGCTCGAGAAGGAGCCAGTGCAGATCTGCAGGGCTGGAACAAGGAGCCAACAGACGCAGGACCCCCTTTCCCCTTCTTAAATATAAGTAGCTCATCTTTCAGATTTGTTTTACTTGGACTGCCTCCTGAGCCTTGGACTATTTTATTCTTTTTAATTGTGGACTGTTGTTGTGGAAATTCTCTGCTGCTGGTGAATAATGAAATAGAGACTTCTGCCGGCTGACAAGGTTTTTATTTTCTTTGCAAAGAAAAGGTCAATCAGCACACGAGCGGAATGAAGAAAGACCCCGAGCATGGGGAAGCTTAAACATTTATACCTGAGGACCGCCTCTTAAGGTGTGTTTCACAACCTTCTGTCTGCAACAGGGAGCGGCACCCCTACCCATTGTTTTCACACTGCTGCAAGTATTGGCTCCAGTGCTTAATTTGAGCCGGAACGTACTGGAACGCGTACCAGGATCTTTTCAGAAAAGGTCCTGGTGCATTCCAGAACTAATTTGCATGGGTCTAGAACTTTTCGCATCTAAAAACTACATACAGTATTGGCTGATGTCACTAGTGTTGCAGGGTATACTGGTAATGGTAGACCACCGCGGTACTAAAACTCCACAGTAGCCTACATATGATAGTTCAAAGTCCAATCGCAAAACGGTGAGTGTCCATGTGCTGTCCCGGTGCGCGCTGGTCAATAACGGCTGCTGTAGTGGTTTGCTTTCCAGGCATGTGAGTATCTTTGAGCAGTGAAAGTTATTATTTATTTATTTTTACTTGTCGGCAGTGATTTGTTTTCCACAGAGCTCTACGTGCGAGCATTTTACTCACATTTGTGACTACAAATAGTTTTGTGCGCGCAAATTAAATCATTCAGCTCGCTGTGTGAGTACAGATTTCAACCAGCAGCAGAAAGGAAATCAAATCCTGCCGGTTCTGGGTTGAACGGGGTTCACAGACAGGATACAGCGGTCAAATACGGCGGAGGCTCATAGTGCTCCGCGCCGCAACATAACGGCTTACCGGCGAGTCCGACTCCAGGTCCAGTAATTCCCTCTTCTTGGTGTCATGACTGCCCAGTAGTACCTGGACAACTGAGCCATGGCAGCACACAGGTATGTGGCGTGTCAGAGGAGAAACGAGCCATTCACATTTCTCTCTGTGGCAGGTAACAGTCCACAAACCTCACCGCACTTTAGGGACTGTTCTTTACTTGTCAGGGGAGGAGGGTGGCTGGTTGATTTTTATTTTATTTATTTATTTTATTTTAATCCCCCCTATGTTAATTACTTATTGATGCTGTTTTTGAAGTATGAATAAGTCAATAAGTAATTTATTCCATTGAAATATCATTGATGTATTATAGAAAAGTGATTTATCTTTTTATAAATGACAAAAGGCACATCTGCCTCATTTTTGTTGTGGTATAGTGATACTACTCAGAACCATGATACTTTCACTGGTATCGTACCGTGGGTCCCAATTTTGGTACGGTGACAACACGAGATGTCACAACCATTGCATTCGGAGTCGCGCAGTGAGGCGGCTCGGGTGCCGCTTAAAAAAGTGTTCCCCCACTTTTGGGAGTGGGGGAACACTGCTCTCTCAGAGGCCCAAAGTGTTCCCCTACTTCTAATTTTACAAATTAAGCACTGCTTGGCTCCGACCCCCTAGGGTGTGTTTCACACCTGGCGTATCCTGCAGGATTTTGTATCTAGGTGGGAGGTTAAGAGGTCTAGACATCTGAAGTATTTGAAAACACAAAGAATACACAAAGAAAATGAAATTATAATTACAACTGTACACCCCTTTTTAGCAGTTTTATTGTGTTATTTTAGGCAAATTTTACTCTGGTGTTTTAACAGTTTTAATAAATTATTTAAACCACACTTGGCACTTTGTCGTTCTTAACAGTGGAAACAAACTCTTATTGCTGGTATCCAAAAGAACCTCACACCTTGGTGTGACAAAAGCTTATAGTTAGGGTTGGCTCAGGCTTGCCTTGTACCAGCCCCTAGTTAGGCTGACTTAGGCCTAGTCTGCCGGGGGACCTCCTTATAATACACCGAGCACCTTGTCTCTCTCTCTCTCTCTCTCTCTCTCTCTCTCTCTCTCTCTCTCTCTCTCTCTCTCTCTCTCTTTCTCTCTCTATCTAACACTCATGTCCTGAAACTGCATCTTGCTAACTCGGCTGTACTGCATGTCACTAACTCGACTTCTTCTCCGGAGCCTTTGTGCTCCACTGTCTCGCAGGTTAACTTAAATTGCAGCGGTGCTTGCATAGTATGACGTGTGGTTGTGCTGCTGCCATGGTCCTCCCTGATGCCTCCTGCTGCTGTTATCATTAGTCATGCTTCTACTGTTATTATACACATATGATTATTGCCACATATGTATACTATCAGATATTAATATATACTCTCAACATATTGTACCAAAATAGCCTGTAATATTAATTATATTATTACTTTCATTATTGCTGTTGTAAGCTACTGTCATTATTGTCTGTCCTGCATCTCTCTCTGTCTCTGTCTCCCTTTCTGTCTCATTGTGTCATACAGATTACTGTTAATGTATTACGTTGATCTGTTCTGTATGACATCCATTGTACATCTGTCCGTCCTGGAAGAGGGATCCCTCCTCAGTTGCTCTTCCTGAGGTTTCTACCGTTTTTTTCCCTTTTAAAGGGTTTTTTTGGGGGGAGTTTTTCCTTATCCGCTGTGAGGGTCCTAAGGACAGAGGGATGTCGTATGCTGTAAAGCCCTGTGAAGCAAATTTTGATTTGTGATATTGGGCTTTATAAATAAAACTGAAATTGAATTGAGACCCTGTCTTCATCTAGTACCGTCAGACCACCAACTCCCAGGGTGCACTCAATAATCTGAAAGTCTCCACCAATTAAGACTAGTGTCTGGCCCTTCAGCAGCAACAGCACACATCAGTGAAGGTTAACCTCAATGAGGGGACCAAAGGCGACAAGGGATCCAATAACCCCATTAAGGGCATGGCCCTGCTTCTAAACCTAGCTTTGGTTCAAGACTATCAGAAAGCTGGTCTTGCTGTTATTGAAAAAGATATCAACACAGCCAATGTTCAATGGCTTCAGTACCTGTGTTACTATCAGTGAAAGCCTGACTGTACGTGCAAACCAAAAGCTGCAAAGGTGACCGATTAAATTCTTTTTCAATGGGCACCAGCGACCACGGCAGCAAAAGCTGCAAAGCGTCCGCATTTTGGTGACCAGAGCGTCAGATGAAAGTTGGGGAGTCATGAACTTTATGCAAATTAGCTATGACGCATTTTGGCTGTAAATAACCAGCCACCAATCGAAAAGTAGAGCTTGTATGGAACCCAGAGAACATCCTCTAGTTCCTACCACACATTCGTTCCTACTTCAAAATGAGAGAGAAGCTAATCACTGCTGTAGCTGGACACCGCGTCCGTTATGATTTGAGCCTGTTTATGGTGGAGCAGATAAGTGACATAATCGTTCAGTTGGTGATACAAGCATGGAAATTGGCATGAGCAGTCTCCATGGGTCACTTGACAAGAAAGCCAATTGCTGGAGCCAATTGAAATATCAAGATGGTGGCCATTTTTCAAGATGGCCGCCACCTTAATGGAACAATTAAGTGATGTAATTGTTTAGTTGGTGATATAGGCAAGAAATTTGGCATAAGCAGTCTCTATGAGTCACTTAACATGAATATTCTTCCAGCCACTTGAAATTTCAAGATGGTGACCATTTTTCAAGATGGCCGCCACCTTTTTGAAGCCGTTATGTGGTGTAAACGTTCAGTTGGTGATACAAGCATGAAAATTGGCATGAGCAGTCTCCATGGGTCACTTGACAAGAAACCACTCACAGCCCATTGAAATTTCAAGATGGCGGTTTATGATTTTATCATAAATTATTCACAGAGATAATGTATGGTAAATCAACGCCTATGTTTGTATGAATATGAATAGGATATATGGCACTGTAATTATAACCAGTGTTCCTTACTAACATGAATATATGGTCTTGTATGAAACTCTTAAACTTGAATATGATGATGCATAAGAACACATACGATATGGTGATACATGAACTTGGCATGAGTATATGATGTTACATGAAATACTGAAACATATTTTAGCATCTGTCAACACTTCAACTGAAGTGAGGCGAAAAACCTGCCGGCTGTTTAACCCAGGAAAAGTCCCCCATCGGCCCCTTCCCGTTAGGAAGCTTAACAATTTTCAACATTTTCATTTTCAACATCAGGTACATCAAATACATCAGATAAAATACAACTTACTTATTAGATTATAATGGAATCACAGAAATCATTTTGGATAATATGCATAACTTGCTGAGTCAAAATCAGAGTACATTTTCCTCTTGTAAGAACACAGGAATGAATATAAAAAAAATAAAAAATGAATACAGAAAATGGCGACAGGAAATGGTGTCAGAGCAGTAAAGTATATTGTTGTTTTTATGTGATATCTATATGTGGTTGTGGTGTATATATTCCCCGTCCTCTCTTTCAGGAGAGAGTATCAGCCATTGTTCATTATTCTCTCTCACAGTTCCTCCTCATCATTTGACTGGAGAGAATGAATAATACACTTTCTGTCAAATTTAAAGATGATGGATGGTGACCTTTCACCTACAATAAACTAAGAGAAAACAAACATGGCAAAGAGAGCGTTGGATGCCTCCGAGAATGCTGCGGCGAATGAAAAAGAAACGCCGGGAAGAGGAGGGAAAATGATGTACGATGATGAGAGAAACGTCATCTGCGGCACCATTGACGCATCGAACACTCAATCGCCAAGATTTACAACACGATGACCGAAGGGGACGAGGAAAAGATTGAAATCGTAGACCAAGCTCTGGAGTTTTGGCTTATAGAGTGAAAATGGGTCACTACTGGACTGAACTCGTAACGCGTGTAGAGGAACACGCGGTCATTTGTCATTTAATCCGTGTTTTGGAACAGGTTATTAAAAACAAAATGACTGTGAATCACGCAGGTTTGAACAGGGACGTTAAAGTAACTCGATTGGAATGCATGTTGGATATAGTTAGGTCCCAATCTGTACATACACCCTGGGATGTGTTGGTACGGTCCACATTGCAACTTGTAAAAGACGGTTCGGTGGCCGATGCATTCTACAAAATCATTAAAGAGATGAATGCCTCAAACGTAAGCCATTTGGTTACTCTGTACGCTTTGTTTGTAGACGCCATGTGTTGTCTCGTACCTGCGGACACCTTGACAGAATTGAGAAGGTTGCATTATTATATTCGCATTATCCACGGGACCTCTGCCATGAATTTGCTCTCGTCTGCTTTAGCCTAATGCTATGTTGTTGTTGTTTGTAACCGTGTATAGCTCATTTATCTTAAATGTTTGAATCATGCATATAGCTCATATATCTTAAATGTTTTTGAATCATGTATACCTCATCTAACTTAAATGTTTTGAAGCGTGTAAACCTCATATATCTTAAATATTTGAATCATGTATACCTCGTATTACTTAAATGTTTGAATCATGTATACCTCGTATTACTTAAATGTTTGAAGCATGTATACCTCGTATAACTTAAATGTGTGAATCATGTATAGCTCATATCTTAAATGTTTGAATCATGTATATAGCTCATATTACGTAAATGTGTGAATCATGTATACCTCGTATAACTTAAATGTGTGAATCATGTATATAGCTCATATATCTTAAATGTTTGAATCATGTATACCATGTATAACTTTTAAAATAAATGTTTTGGTAAGCGAGCGGTTGTGTTCATTATTGATTCAACATGTCGGAGAAACGTGTCATGAAAAAGGTTTATTACGACCCATCTCACCCGGGTAGTTTAGGAGGAGTCGAACGACTCCGCAGGGCCGTACAAGATGAGACAGGGAAAAGAGTAAACCCTGACCGAGTCAGAGAATTTTTAGCCGAGCAAGACACATACACTCTGCATAAACCTGCCAGAATACATTTTCCCAGAAATAGGGGTTTTTGTACCGCGACCTCTGAACCAATTTCAAGCAGACCTCTGTGACATGCAAACCTTGACTGAGCACAACGACGGTTTTAACTATCTGTTGACGGTCATCGATGTGTTTTCAAAGAAAGCGTACGTGCGAGTGCTAAAAAACAAAACGGCGTCCCAAGTCGCTAGGGCGTTTGACTCTGTTTTAGACGACAGTCAGACCCCTGAAAAGTTACAAATGGACGCGGGTAAAGAATTCTTTAACAGGACTTTTAAGGCGCTGATGGATAAACGCGGTATTAAACATTTCGCCACGGCCAGTGATCTGAAGGCCTCTGTGATTGAGAGATTTAACCGTACGTTGAAAACTAGAATGTGGAGATATTTTACAGCCGAAAACACCCGCAGGTACGTAGACGTCCTGCAGGACTTGGTTAAAAGCTATAATAATGGCTATCACACGAGTATAAAAATGACGCCTATGCAAGTGACGTCCGAGAACACCCTGCAAGTTTTTCAAAACCTGTACGGCTCGATCTCCCTGAGCTTCCAAGAAAAGTTAAAGATGAATTTTAAACAGGGAGATCTCGTGAGAATATCTAAAGTGAGAGGCGTGTTTGATAAGAAATATGAGCAGAGTTATACCGACGAGGTGTTTACGGTGGCTGAGTGCGTACCCCGAGTACCCCCCATGTACAAACTGAAAGATTATGACAGAGAACCTATCCGGGGTACGTTTTACGAAGCGGAGCTGCAAAAAGTAAAGATACTGCGAGACAAGAGCTACGCGGTGGAAGAAATTTTGGACCGACGCGTTGTTGGCGGAGAAAAACAAGCGTTGGTACTCTGGAAAAACTGGCCCGAGAAATTCAACAGCTGGGTCAAGGTCGGCGCGCTGAAAAATCTATAAGAACGCACCGTACGTCAGATTCATATTTATTTCATTTCATCATGTCTCAGATCTCAGGCGGCGAGGGGTTTTACATTACCCTGCCCTCCAACGCCAGCGCGCACGTATTTAAAAATAATACCAGCTCCAGTTTCCATGTCGACTTGGCGCAACATATTGACTTGGAGGGCCCGTAGCAAGTGGCCTTGACGGAGATTTCATACCCGCACACGTGGCATAACATTCCTCAAGACGCGGCCTACTTTGAGTGGAGAAAGAAACCCGCTACACCCGACGGGGAGACCGTAGTCAACCGTCGAGGGTTCAGAGGGGGATATTACGCCAACTTTGAGCAGCTCAGGGCCGAGCTAAACACACATCTTAGAGTCGTCGACAGCGACATTTTTTTAGTGTTTAACAACATCCAAAAAAGATTTGAATTTCAGGCAGGCGGTCAGTATCATCTGCGTGTTTTTCGACCCGCGTCTTACATATTGGGCATGAAATCGGGAGAATGGTTCACGTTCGACGCCAGGTTGGCGCCCCACCCGGCCGATATAAAAGCGGGGAATTACCACCTTTACTGCTACAGCGACATGGTAAGTCATCAGCTCGTAGGCGACGCCTACGCTCCGCTCTTGAGGACCGTCCCTATACAAGGGACGTACGGAGACGTCATGACGCAGTGTTTTAATCCTGCCTCGTATCTACCAGTCATCAAGAAACACAATGAAAGAATCCACGTTGAGATTAAGACCGATCAAAATAAGCCGGTAAACTTTACCTTTGGCAAGACTATCGTGAAACTCCATTTCAGACCCGCAAAGACCTCGTTGAAACCATGACCCCTTACCACGATCCTCGTTGTTTTGTGAGCTACTATGAAAACCAAGCGGGCGGAGCCCTCCCCGGTTTTTATGGCTCCCCCGTCATGTACGGACGAGGGATAGTGTCTATATTTTCAAGATTATTCTGTTTCGTGTCCCCTATCGTGAAAAAAGGTTTTGCCATCGCTAAGCCTCATCTCAGGTCAGCCGCTAAAAACATAGCCTCGGAGGTCGTAAGCCACGCCGTAGGTAAAATAACGGGTCGAAACTCTGATCAGACGTTTCAAGAAGGATCCGGGGGTATTATGGTTTTGGCCAGAAGAGCAAGAAAGAGACCTCCGGGGGAGCGCGTTTCATGAGGATCTAAAAAACGTCAGTCGGTACGAGAGGCGCTAAGGGAAACAAGTCTACCCGGAGCCCCTCAGCAGCGCCGATAAGGTCCGGCGATATCTTTTACGAAAAAAAACAAAAACAAAAACAAAACATGGCTCTTTTACATCACAAATTGGCCGAGTGCAGCATGGCGGAGCTGGATTTATTTTTGGCCCCCATGACGCAGCTGTCTATAGACGAAAAGCTCTATGCAGAGATTTTGCCTTTATCGGCCATTACCGACTCGGGGCCTATAGAGTTTTTCATTCCCGGAGACGACGAAAAATATTTGGATTTGAACGACACCTTGCTACACCTGCGACTGAAAATTACCAAAGCGGACGGTACGGACCTGGATAATGATGTGCCCATAGGCCTCGTGAATTATCCTCTGAATACCATTTTCAGTCAGTGCGTCATTATTCTCGGCGATAGATTGATATCGCAATCCAGCGCCACTCACCCGTATAGAGCCATGATCGAAACCCTCCTCAACTTTTCAGAAGATTCTCTAAAAAGTCAGTTTACCGCCAGGTTATTTTACAAAGACACGGCAGGCTCAATGGATTCTGTGGTGACAAATAACTAGCGACGCCTTCTGTCTCATGCAAGCCGCTAACACTAATTTTAAATTAAAAATATCAAGCGCTTCTTTGTTTGTCAAGAAAACAACCGTTTCCCCCGCGGTGCGTCTGGGTCACGCGGCGGCCCTGTTGAGGGGTAATGCGCTCTCTCCTTTGTCCCGCGTCAACGTAAAAACGTACTCCATCCCGGAAAATACTCGAGTATGTAATCAAGAAAATCTAAGCCTTTACGGGAAAAAGTGACCTGTCGCCCTTCAACTTTGCTCACAACAATGTGGAATACTTGGCCCTCTGTCAGGACGGCAGACAGGTGCCCGCCAAAGCTTTCCAGCCTCAATTTGACCAAGGCCAGTCAGTCAGAGAGTTTTACAACATGTATACGGCCACGGGAAGACACCTGAAAGATTTGCCGCTGGGCATCGACAGGGAGGATTTTAACCAGGGGTACTCGTTGTTTGTGTTTAATCTCAACGCGGCCAAAGACGCAGACGCCTTGTCCCCCGTCTCCAACGGGTGCTTGAGGTTGGAAATGAGATTCAGAGTTCTCCTGCTGCATACAACCACTCTGATCGTGTACGTGTGTTATGAGAGCATTTTGGAGATCCACTCCAAACGTCAAGTGCTGGTGGATTATTATTGAGAAAACAAAGAAAGGAAAGAAAGAATATGAATAACCACCAACTGGAAGGTGTCATGCGACATTTACTGGGAGATGCGTTTTGCGGCGTGTGGGCTTCGGACCAACTACAGGCGCTGACGCGCTCGTTCAGACGTCCCGCCTACATGATCGTCAACATGCACCCTAGTCATCAGCCCGGAGAACACTGGCTGGCGCTCACTCTGGACCAAGACGGGAGCGCCACTTTTTTCGACTCGGACTACCGCCCGACTTTGTCTATTACCCGAAAACCGTGTTACAATTTTTAAAAAGCCGTTGTAAGAAAAAATTACCGTACCAGAAAAGACAACTTCAAGACGTCGCGTCGACCGCCTGCGGACAGCATCGTGTTTATTACTTATGTCATAGGGCCTGTGGGCTACCTTTTGAGAGTGTGCTATCTCTGTATCACGAAGACGTCGTAAAAAATGATGAAATGGTATGTTTGTGAAAAAATATCAACGTTGTACGGGGATTCAACGAGCAGATTCTTTTTACCACACCGCCTGTTCTCTAGAAATGTTCAGAGATTGTTACAACTTGTTTAAGAATTAAAAAAAAGACAAGACAAACGTCAATGTTGTTGTTGTTGTTATTGTACTACTCTTTTATTAAAATAATTATCATGCCGTATAATTAATCCAACGAGCGGCCATTTTCCACTTTTTTCTTTCACTCCTTTTTACCGGCGTAACCCATTCCTCCTCCTCCTCCTCCTCCTCCTCCTCCGTAAACGGAATTAAATCTTGTTTTTTCCGCTTTCCTTTCTCCCTCTCGACCGGCGCTACGGCCCCCTCTTCTCCTTCTTCCTCTTCTTCTGCTTCCTCTCCTTCACACCACCCTCCGATGGTTTTTAGTCGACGATATTGAGCGCGAGCACGAGGATTGGTCACCGAGCTTATCGGTATGTTGAGCTCCGTCAGGGTATTCAAAAACCCCGTCCATCCCTTGGGCGTTGGAGATTTCTTTTTATAAGAGACTGATAGGTTTTTAAACAAGTCAATCATATGCGAACCTCTCACAATCTTTCCCTCGTGAGTAAATTCGCCCTTGGGAGTCCACCCGTCCTGGCTCGTGACTAATTTCTTCATAATATACTCGGTATTTTTGCGGTCGCGTTGAGGAAGATTTTGCAGTACCTCGCGAGCCGTCTCATCCAGTCCTGCCTCTTTCTCGTCCTTTTCTTCATTTTCATCCGGTTTTTCTTCCGGCTCGTCAGAGTCGCGAGGTAGGCCTCTCGCCGTCTTTAGGTAAAGTCGACGTTCCTCCTCCCCCTGTTTGACCAGGGTGAAGTATCTTTGTAACAGAGCGTTATATTTTTTATTTTTTTCATAAGGATTAAGCCCCCATTCGTTTAATATATCCCTCATTTTTGTGTCTAAATCATTTTTAGCCGTACGTCTCATGGCCTGAGATTCACCGTCGTAGTTGTTGTTGTTGTTGTTGCCCAAAGTCTGACTCATACGGCTCAGCTGTTGAGGCATGACCAGAAACATCTTTTGAGACTTTTTTTTTTTTTTTTTTCCTGATCACCGCCTATTAATTAGTCCTCCTAGAAGCTGTCCAAAGATGGGCACAACCGCCAAAAGCAGAGGCAATAGAAACCTTCTGGACTGGGTCATCAGAGCTCGGCGCTTGGTTTTTAGGCTGGCTTTTTTATTTGCCAGCAATTTGATAATTTTCTTTTGCCTTTTGAGTTTTTGATATTGAGCCCTGGTCAGGGGAATGTTTCCTTTCAAAACATTTAAAGAGAGTTCGCACAAAGACTGAAGAAAGTCGGAAGAGCCGTGGTTAAGAATATCTTTACACCTCTGAGGTGTGGCGTGACACAAAGCACGCAGTAAGGGAGTGTTCCTTTTTAAACGCGCAGACATGACGACGATGATGATGATGATTCAGGAAGACCGTGATTTAGGTAGATAGACGACGGGCCACTGCTCCGGTAACAACCCCGATCTCAGTCTGTATTGTTCTGGGCAATTTGGGGTGAGATCTACGATTAAATAACCATGAGCGTCTCTGGTGGCATCTTCAAAGCTTTCTGAAAAAAAAGTTTTTCTCAAAGGAAAAATTTGCTGAGCCAATATATTTATATGTAACCTATCTCTGGGGTTTTTAAACAAGACCAGGTAATTACTGTTTAAGCTGATGGTCCGACTGTGTTTGCCCCGATGAAAAACATTCTGCGTCAACATCATAACGCTCATGTTCTTGTGGTGTCTGTATTGTGTAAAAATCTTGACTACTTCGGGATGGTCGAAGGGCTGAAAAATGACGTCGTCCAGGATAATCAAGTGACTTTGATCGTGGGGAAACAGGTTCTCATCATCAAAAGAATCAGGCAAGCCTTCGACAAATTTAATCTTTTTATTCATCTTTTGCAGTTCACCATACATAGGCTGGAACGAAGTATATATCCATACAATATTTTCAGACACCTGAGACAAAACCTCTTGACAGTTTTCCAATACACTTTATACAAAAAAAGTTTTTCCACAACTGCTGGGTCCCACAATCTGACATGAGAAAGGCACTCGCAGTCTAGGATCAAAGTCAATCGGCCGGTGGTCTGCGGAATACATTTCAATAGCCAAACGGCAAAGTTTCACCTGTGGAAAGCAGCCATCTCTTGTCAAATACCACAGGAAACCTTTTTAAAAATGACGAGTTTTTAAGCAGAAACCCGTTTTTATCCCTCTTTATGCCGTGTTGAAGAGTCTCGATAAACACCTCCTCCTCCTCCTCCCTCTCCCCCGTACGGTGGTTTTGCAGGTAACCCTCTACCAGCTCTTTGACGCTGTCAAAATTGATTTTTTCACAACATTCGTGCGTCTGAGTAATGCCCTTCACCCGCAACACTCGCCCCCCAACTCGTCAGTCAAGTCTCCCAAATAATTACCCAGTTTGAGCCCCTTCTCTCCCTCTTTTGCGACATAAATTAGAGAGTCGATGTCGAGGTAAAGTACCCGATTTTGCAATTGATGCAAATAGTCGTATAACTTTAGACGGCCGTAGGCTGTGGTGAATGCTGCGATAAACACGTTGTCTGTCTTGTTGGGGGGTGCGATATACTGATCGCCGTGACACCACTGAATCAGAGCCATGGTCTCGTTTAGGAAGGAAAAGTATTTGACTTTGTGTTTTTCTGAAAAAATGTAACTGAAAAACTTCTCCGGTTCCCTGACGAGCACGGCCTGGTTCAGGTTACTTCTCTGGGCAAACTTTCCCCATAAGCTATTTAGACAGAGCTTAGCCACCTGTCTTTTAGCCGGGTTCGGTTGAATTTTGTCCGCGTCTAGCAAAATGCCCTGATTTGCCCCATAGTCCGCAATGTACTTTTCTCTACTCTCCGGATCCGAGGCCTCGGCGGGGTAGCCCGAGGCCTCCTGTTTACCCTTGAGAAAAGTGTGCATGTACTCTACAAATACGTCGTCGCTGCGTCTATCAAAGTGCCACACCTCTGTGATCTTACCTAAGCGGTACCCCAACTCCAAGGCTTTGTTAAATTCGGGAGTGACCCAAACCCCCATCAACGCCCTGCCCTCATCGTCGTGGGCACACGAGCCGGCCTGAAAATTAAGATCGGCGCACGTTCGACAGAGGGTGAACACCAGTTTACCTGAGGGTGTTTTGTAGGGCAACACGGGGAAAAACAAACCTCGAGGAGGGTAGACGACGGCCCTGATTAACCCAAAGTAGTTTTGCGGCTCTTTGAAATCTCGGTAAACTATTTCGGGGTGTCCCAGAGGATAGAGAAAGGCGCAGTTAACGTAGGGATACAAGGATGTCATGTCCACGTAGTGTAAGGTTTCGTTCGCTGCCGCCGTGTACCTCAGCCTCACGGCGCTCGTCCTACCGCCGTACAAAGCGTCGCGGGGTGACAAAGGTCGGGGGGTTTTGGCACGCTTGAGAAAATCTTTCAGAGGCGGATGGGATTTTTTCAACTCGAGCCAATCGTGCTCTCTCATCACGTTCACCTTGAGACCGTGGACGGACTCTAACATCTGTATTTGCGCCACGGAGGAGGCGTGCAACTCGTCAAACAGTCTGCCCGTCAGAGGGCAGGTGTCGTGGGGCTGAAAGCAGGACGGACAGCCGTGATAAAAACAACCCAGAAACTCCCAAGCTGTTTTCACACCTCGGACCTCGGCGTAACTGTCTACAAAGTAGCGACCGATCTGTTTTTTGCCCGCGTTCAAAGCGTGCTGAATAAAGACGCCCTCGGTATGCACCACCCACTCTAACCACTGAATGCCGGCGTTTGAGTAGGTTTTGCAACGTCTTCGATAGTCGTCGGGAGAAGGAATGGCCAGGGTGTTGGGACGTAGGAAATTTGTGCGAAACACTTTCATGCAGGCCGAAGCGATGGTGGCGCAACTGAAAGGGTCCACGCCCGTTTCGTCGATGTAACCTTTTCTGAAAATGTCGCAGGCTCGCGCGAGAATATCCACGTCATTTTGACAGTAGCGGACGGCTTCTTTCTCTAAATTGAATGTGCCGTGACGCACCGTCTCGTACCACGCTTCAAATTCTCTCTTGCCCTCTCTACTCATTTGTTTGACGCTGTAGGCCTCTGGCTTGGGGTAGGGGCCTACGTACTTTAAATGATTCTTGGAGCTAAATCGATGGGGGAAAAAACCCTTGTTTTTATCAGGAAAACCTAGGGCTTTGGGCAGAGCCGACAGACGGCACGTCAAGAAACTGAGACTGTCGATGTATCTGTGTTCGTAATCGGGGTCGGTGAAACGTACGACTTTGCTTCCCTGCATTATGAGCACCTCGGGCTTCAGGTTCAGAGACAGCATGGCGTTGAGCACAATGTATCCGTCAAATCCTCTAGCGTTGTGAGCGATAAAGACGGATTTTCTGTACACGGGTCGTCTGAAATGCAAAATAAACTGTTTGGCACAATCTACGCCCTGAGCATTCCACCTTTTGCCGTCGAGGGTTTTCATATACACCAGAAAAGGGACGTGCGCTCCTGACGAGTCTACGTACGTCTCGAAATCGTAGAAAATCAATTTCTCTGTATGTTTTGTCTCGACGGGTAAACGCTGTATGTAACACAGGTGCTCCTCGCTCTCGTCTTTTTCTACGGTTACTCCGCAGATTTTACATTTGACTTTTGGGCATGCGTGTTGTTTACCGTTACCGTTCATAGCGATGTAGTATAGCATGTCGCATTTTTTGCATCTTTTAATCAGCTCGCAATTACTGATGTATTTTTCAGCCACGGGCCTCTTTACGGGCTCTTTGTGTTTGGCTAAACACGACGCGGAACGGCACGTTCTGTTACAGTCGACGCAAACTACGGGTCGGAGCTCTCGTTCACTACAGGAGGGGTCCGAGCAAATGGAGCAATGACCCTCGCAATAGTGACACGCGTTGGAGGTGTACCCCGCGTAGCAATACTCGCACACATACAGCGAGCCTAGGAAGGATTTCAGGCTCATTATGCCGTAGTAGTGTTTTTCAAACAGAAACATAAACACCGTCTTTTGTCTTCTCGGTGAATCGGTCGCAAATTTAGAGAGCGTTCGAGCGTCGTCGGTTCTGTAGAACACTACAATTTTGCAGTTTGAGACTTTTTCAAATTTCGCTATATCACCGAACGTTACCGCGGTCTGATCGTTCAAACCCACCTTACTTTGAAAGTCTCTGCAGAGCGCAAACGCTTCGCTATCGACCATATCGGGGTAAAGCAGGTGAGCCAAATTAATCGCAAAACAAAGTTGGTTGTCGTGGCTGTTGATTACGACCCGCAGAGACCATCGCTTTTTTTTAATAATCTCGCCGTCTAAGGTATTAGACAAGAGTCTTCAACCGCCGCCTCGGGGGTTTTTGATGAGTTGGACGGTGAATACCAAATTACCGTCGGTTTTAACGGCCGTGTTAGATTATTGTTTGTTGGTTAGATATATATCCCATATCTATATCACTTTCTTGTTCCTTAAAGATTGAGTTTCAATTAATACATTCTGGTTTAATTCATGCATCATCAAGTATTGAAGGACGGCGGTTGCTTTCATCCATGGTTACAGAAAACAAAAATAAAAATAAAAAACAAAACTTACGCTCAAACACCAAAGCCCATCACAAAGAGGATATCGCTCATGGTCCTTAGTATAGTACCAACAAGAAGATGTATTTCTTGTCTCTCCCTCTGACAGGTCGTACATTTGAAACTATGCGTACATTTTCTGGGTCTTTTTGCTGAAAAAGAGAGAGAGAGAGAAGATAAGATAAGATACACCTTTATTGATCCCATAATTGAGAAATTCCGGTGTTACAGCGGTCAAGGGGAAAGAGTCGGATTAAAGATTTCAAAATTTAAACTTGAAAAACTAGGCATGCCAAATAAGTACAAAATACAAGAAACGGCGATAAATAACAATTATAATAATAGTAATAATAATAATAATAATGAGAAGCCGTGAATGAAAATGAGCTGTGGATAAAAGGGAGCGCATCTTGTGCAAAGTGATCATTTTAAAAGTCATTATTTTATTCAAATTGTATTCTTAATGAAATAAAAACAAGTAATAAAGATGAAATGTACGTTTGTTGGTTAGGGGGGAATGTTTATGAGCCAACGCATGTTTCACATTGGACCTATATCACATATGCAATGTACGTTTGTTGGATAGGGGGGAACGTTTATGTGCCGACGCGTGTTTCACGTCGGACATGTATCGATAATGGTCCAACTTCATGTTTGTAGCATTGCAGCGTGAAGCCGACACAGATCCTGCGTGTTTACTTTTTTTTAAAAAGAAAATAAAAGTTTTTTTTTTTTTTGACTCACCGGTTTTATGACCGTTGCGAGAAACACTCGGTCGACCGTCGCTGTCGCTGCTGTCGCTGCTGCTGCTGTCGCTGCTGCTGCTGGTGCTGCTGCTGCTGCTGCTGGGCATCCGCCACCTCTTCCTCCCGGGTGCAGAAGAATGTAGCGTTTGTACAGGAGGACGTGTAGCGTCCTTCGTATGCTCCGGAGTGGTCTGAGACGATGGTTGGACCGGGTCAGCTCTTTTAACCACGTCGGCTGTTGAGGGAATCGGCACCGGAGCAGAGTGCTTAGTTTCTTCGGCCTCTGCTTGACGAATGATTTCGCTCAACTCTTCCACATCATCGACTGTGACTGTAAAACAAACAAAAACAACGGAATATATTGTGTATTAGATGCGTAAATGTGTATGAGATGTGCGTTAACAACATCAACGAGAACAAGACTTACAGTCGGACAGGTTGTTATACTCTGGGCTCATGAGATAACCTTCTTCCGTTAGATTGATGATGTCTGTCAATAGAAAATAATAATAAATTAACGGATCGCTGTGAAACTTAAAGGACAAGAAAATGGTTTTAAAAAAGATGGTAAAAGTTTTCTTACCAAAGTCCATGATAGGTCTCGGTGTTCCTGTAAATGCGCTCTTTGCTGTGAGTAACTAACGAACGGTGGAAAAAGCTGTATTTAAAGAAAACCGTACGAATGGTAACTTATGCTTTATTGATTGTAGTAGGCCTATGTGCTTAAAAGCTCACTCCATAATGGTCACCCCATATGCTAAGGTGATTTGGAGAAACTGACGCAAAGTGAATAGTGTGTGTGTGTGTGTGTGTGTGTGTGTGTGTGTGTGTGCGCGTGTGCGTGCATGTGTGGAGGTGAATGTTGGGTGAGAATCGCTTGCACTTTCACACTTTGTACTTTTAGTTAGAACTCATCTTTTCACCCTCTGTAACTAATATAATTAACGTGTTTTTTCATGTCACAAACAAAAAGAGTTTAAATAAACTGAATATTTAATTGCTGTGTGTGTGTGTGTGTGTTTGAAAGAAAGAGAAAGGGAAACAAGAAGATGGTGAGGATTTATTTTAACTACATCACCGTATCGTGATATTGTGTCTGGCACGTCCCCCCCCCCCCCCCACACACACACACACACACATCCTGGCTCCCACAACATTCACCCCGGGAGTAGGTGAAAGGTCACCATCCATCATCTTTAAATCTGACAGAAAGTGTATTATTCATTCTCTGACTGGTCTATGTAATCAGGAATTGGGAGTGAATCTGGTATCACGGCCCTCTCTGGCTCATATTAGGAAGTTTTTCCAATAAAGGCTGTTAGGCTAGTCTGCAGGGAGGGTGGGTGACGGTCACAACCACGCATTATGGGTATAAAATACTTGACTGCAAGATTAACAGTGCATCAATCTTCACAAGAAGCTTACACCCTTTTGTGGCGCTAAGCTATGAAGACCAATGCAGACAAGTAGAAAAAAAAAAAAAAAAGGGGAATAAATCTGGTATTTCCTCCCCCCTCCGCGCCACAAGAATTCTTCGTACCACTTTTTGAGGGATCAGCATACAGCATACATACATTTGTTCCTTGTATGTCCGTTACAAAGTTCAGCTTCTTGTCCATCGCTCTCACACACCATTTCTTCAGGATAGGCACGATGCAACATGTCAATAAGGAAAACAGAATTAGTACTATCAGTACAATTATCCTTATTTTAGCCAAAACGGCTCCCCATTTTCCAAAAATGTCCTCTAACCCATCCCACTTGATGCTTCCACCCTTACCAGCATTTTCAGTCACTTCAGATTTTAAGGCTTCAAGCTTACACATAGCAACAGAAAATGTTCCATCAGGCAAAGTGTTATTCGATTAACCTGCTCCTGACTGAACGGCTTAGAGTCATAATAAAGCTTATCTGAGAATGTTGGCATGGGTTTCGACACAGTGTGAATTGGGAATTTTGTGGTTGCATCATACTTATCTTGAACATGGTTGTGCGTTGCTTCCTGGAGCGGCTATGACTCCAGTGGATGTCCCGTGCACCTTGTCTTCAGAGTCTGGCTTGGGCTCCTTGGAGCAGTCTCTTTCATCCCCAGGTTGCCTGGTGGTTGCAACACTAGGCTGCACATTTTTCCCGCCAACAACCACATCATTTTCATCATTGTTTTTCAGTTTTATACTGCCCTTTGTTTCTGCCTGGAACTTGGTGCAATGGCTCAGATGATACCACATCATACTTCCTTCGACTTGGACTGCTGTTGGATTCGCCCTCACTACGGCCCTTCTCCTCTTGGCTCGTGCCACTTTCTCCTAAAGACCTTCACATACACCTGATCGCCTGGCACCACCTGTCTCTCTGCCTCCTGTTCGGCCTTTGGCTCCTTCGCCTTTTCTTGCAAATATATAGATCTATGGAAGGCAGTTAATTGTTTCATATATTCAGACAGTTCCATTTGCAGTTGTTGGCTAAAGCAATCAGTTACCACCAGCATGTATCATTTGCCATGTACAGATTTTATCATGTCTACATTGTCCATACATAAATGTTTAAAGGGTCCCTCCAGGACTGGAATGTGTCTCACATGGGTTTTCACATTGGCTCAGTACTTCTTCAACCATTGCTTGCATGTATGGGGACCAAGAGCCCTGCTGTCTTATCTTTTTCAACACTTCCCCCCTCCCACAGTGTGCAACACCGTGGGCTTCTGAGATCAAAATGGTTAACAGAGCCACTAGTGCAACTACAAGTCCCTCATGGGACCTCCAAAACCTTTCTCGTCCTGCATTTCTCCTCTCTTGAGCCATAGACTACGCTCGCTCTGACCTGCTTCCTTTTGTATCAGTATACTGTCTTCTGGTGTAATCATAGGTTCCAGGGACACCACTGATGCCATTCCCCTTTTCCGAGCGGCTCTGAATCCCCCCTCCCTTCTAACCGTCAGGGGCCCGCGTGTGGAGAGGCTACTGCTCTGTGGCCAAGCTCTCCACACTGCCAACATGCTCCAGATGGTGGATATGGCTGTGGGTATGGCTGCGGGTAGACATTGACAACTGGGGGTGGTTGCAGGAGCTGTGTCGGCTGTGCGGTGGGTGTGTTCGTTAGCATGGGGTTTGTTTTTTCAGTTGTAATTGGCGCTTGGGAGTTAGCTTTGCCCTTGCTCTGCAGCTCACTTAGTTGCAGCTGTGCCAGTTTTCTCTGGACGTCTCTATCCTGCTCTTTCATCCTCTGCTCATCTTTCCTGTGTCTCTCCACTGTGTGGATCACACTGTCACAAAATTGTCTGTGTGGCATTGTTGTTAGTGCCACTATGTCCCTCAGTCTGCTCTGAACTGGGGTGGGGAGCGCGTCAGTGACTGAGTTTCTGAACAGAGTCGTTATAACACCTGGCTCTGGCCGATGTCTTCCTCAGTCTCTTGTCTCCATCTTTTCAAATGATTGTTTATGTATGTCCCAGGATTATCAGTCTCTGTGAAGGGTTCACCCCACAATGCTTTAGGGTCAACTCGTGTCGGGTACCCCCCTCAATGCTGCCCACAGTGTCCCACGATAGGCATCAAATTCAGTTCCATCAGCCATGGGACTTATCATCCACTCCATCCATTGTGTCTCAGCATGTTCTCCATTACTGAGGCTCCGAGAGTTTGAGCCCACACCGCCTTCACATCCCCCAATGCCAACAATTTGCCAATGGTAGCTTCCTCAAAAGCTCTGATCCACTTTGAGGCCCCGTCATGAATGTCAGGGAGTCTGGAGACCAGGCCAGTCAGATCGAGGGTCTGCCACAGGATGTAATGTCCCTGGGTCCCCTTTATTAAGATTGGAGCCATATAGTGCTCATTATTATATCTGTCTGGCTTTTTAAGTAGTGCTCTGTTTCTGAGATTACTTTTGAGCTCTTCCTCTTCTTCCTCCTTATCTTCATGACCCTTCTCTTTCTCTACGTTGTTTTTTAATTTCATAAGGTCTTGTCTCATCCTGTTGTTTTTTAATTTCATAAGGCCTTGTCTCATCTTTGCCCTATAGTTTTGACCTTCAGCTTTGAACAGCTTCAAAATTTTCAATTCCAATTCTCTCTTTTCCTGATGTTTCTTTGATTGGTCTTTAGGCTTGTAATCTCTTAGTCTGGTTTCCATACTCTCACAAACCACCATATCAAACGTGCCCCCCTTTGGCCAAGGGTATTCTAATCCCTTGGTTTGTTTTTCCCATTTCTCTGAAATTTTCTGGATGTCTTTCAAAATTTTTGCTTCCCACCAGAGCTACTGGTGTTGGGTACATTGTTTCAGATTGTAGTTCAATTGTTTTATGTTCAAATGTTTTGTTCGCTTTGTAAATTTGTGTTCTTATGTGTTGTTGTGTGCCGTTCCTATTTGCTCCCCTTTAAGTTTTTGGTTTCTATGAGAAAAAAAAAGAAAAATGCTCAAACTTTTCACTTTTGCTGTCGCTCTCGAAAGGAGGGGCTGGGAGGTGACTGTGTGCTGCACATAAACTATTTTTAGAAAGGCCTGTGTCTGTGTCCCCAGGCTCCTCCCCCCTTAGTTTACTGGCCAATTACAGCTTCAGTCTGTTCACAGCTGTCTATGGGACAACTTCTCTCCCCACAAAACCAGCTCTCAATACAACTATTTCCTCAAACACACTTTCTCCTTTCTTTCTTTCTCCTTTCAGCTTCAGACCAACAACACACTTTCTTATTCCTTTCTCTCTTTCTTTCTTTCAGTCTCAACTCAGACACCACACACACCAATCTTCACCTCTCAACACAACGCAATGATCCCAACTTTACTAGTGTCTCAGACACACTTCCTTCTGTTCTTTCTTTAACACATACACATTCACACTCTGGATACAACTTTCCTACACTTTTCTCAGATACTACACAACTCACGCTACTCTCTTATAACTAAGGGTTAACAATTTCCTTCTGCTTGGCGCTCTTGGCATTCAGCCCGGGGTCTTACACACTCTCTGTAGAGTTTTTATATTGCCGTTAATACATTCATACATGAGCTCAACACAAGCAGTTACACAATAGTTCATATACATTTAAGTAGACAGTTTTCTACACACAAACAAAAATACCGCAGCTTATCAGAATTTTGTATCTTTAAATTGTTCAATTTGGATTCATGCGCATGAGGTGATTATCGTCTTTGGCTGCAGCCTTTTTCTTTTTTAACCAATTGTGATTTTTACTGTTGTTTTCTCAGTGTTATCCGTATTTTATTCCACCTGGATTTATTTATATTTTATTTATTTATTGGCCACTTCCTATATGTTATTGTCTCTATCAGCTTATGGGAGTTCAGCTGCCTCTTTCGGTGCTCCTATCTCTTGGCACTCTTTATAAATTTGGAGTCACTAATTTGTGCCACTAATTGTTATTACCGGTACTCGACTCAACAAGTTGTTGGTTCTCCAATTGCTGGAACTCCAGCTCAGTTTCTCCTAAACTGACAAAATACGGGTGGTTGATTCTCCGATTGCCAGAACCACAGTCCCAGTTTCTTAAACTGACAAAATACACATAGTTGGCTCTCCGATTGCCGGACCCACGGCCCGCTCTCTCTTAAACTGACAAAATACACGTAGTCTTTCTCTAGACTTTCATAAAAAAAAAAAAACACACACTCTTAAGTCCCTCTAGACTTGAAATCTTGGTCTCTCTAGACCTGAACATAAAACTTAGTCTCTTTTCAGACTTTACAAAAGACGACTTGGTCTCCCTAAGACCTGACCAATCTTCCGTTTCCCCAGCTGCTCTTTTAATTTCTGGTTGTTTCATTTTTGACACACTGAAAACCAATCGTAATCAAATTTCGCTTCACTCTCTTAAGTTCAGCTTGTTTCTTAGCAGCTGTTCTGTGCACAGAAGTGTAGCTCTCTTTTCTCCTCAGTTCTCCCTCCCCGCCAAGTTTTCTGTCTGCGAGGGATATCGCTATGTAGTGACTCTTCTTGGAGCACCCAGCTGCGCACGGCGAATTAAGTTTTTAGGGTGATTTTATCTTAGCCAATTCAGAATTTGTGTAAGGAGTTTAAAAGGTCCTTACCTTTTGTTTGGTGCGCCTGTCACCCCGCGCAGGGAGGATGCTCCTCGGAGTCACCACTAACTGCCGTCCTCCCTTCAGAGACGACTGTTCGTGACGCCAGTTATGTAAGGAAATTGCTTCACTTCAGCAAACACTGAAATGAAGAGACTCGGAGAACCACTGAGAAAAGTTACAGCCAACGGGATTACTTTAATTGCAAAATACAACTCAGCACACTCAGGTTGTAGATCACAACAGAGAACTGCAGAATACAGCAGAAACAGCCCTGCTTTTCCAACTTTCAAATACTTTTATACTATTTGGGTGAATGGGCGTCTGTTTGCTTGTGTGCGTGTGTGTGTGTGTGTGCAGACAGGTCTGGGCTTATGGCCTAATGGTCCCATTAGGTTTGATTTCTTGGGAAACCTGTGTTTTCTGCTTGGTTTGATTTCCGAGAATTGGAACTGTGCTAGAACCCCAATTTACCAAAACATCTCCTTTAACAGATTTTCCTTGGCCTTCCAGAGGTCACTTAACTCAAAAACAACTTTTCATAAGGATTCTTTTCCTATTGCGAAACCTAGCCTTTCTGTTCCAACGGTCAGGTCACCCTAAACCAAATGTTCTGCCCCATTTGATTTTCCAGAACTTGACTACACAAGAACTACTCAATTTACCAAAACACCTCTAAGGTGTCCTTCTTATTGCCAAATCTGACATTTGAATCAACTGCTTCCAAGACCTTGTGCGAAAAACCAAACTCCAGGTTCATTATGACATCTATAAGGAAAGTCTGCACATCTATAACTTGGAACTAAAAAGGGCACGGCAGTCCTTTTTCTCTGAGATTATCAACAAAAATAACAACAATGCATGGACTTTATTTACTGTTGTTGACAGACTGACAAACCCCATCAGCGTCAGTCCCTCCTGAACTACTATCCACCAAAGCATGCAATGACTTTGCTTCTTTTTTCACAGACAAGATTTTAAAGATAAGACAGACAGTCTGTAACTCCAACACGGTGGCTATTTCACCTGTGCCTCATAAGACTACTCCAGTTAATCTGGCACTGTTTCACCCATTAAATTATGCTACTTTGACAGACATAGTTAGAAACCTTAGGTCCACTACCTGCTGCCTTGACACTCTGCCTACAAGCTTTTTCAAAGATGTTTTTAACTGCATAGTATCTTCAGTCAGGTCTTTTTCCAACGGCCCTGAAGACTACAGTCATTAAACCTCTCTTAAAAAAGCCTAATCTGGATGCCTCAGTAATAATTAACTACAGGCCCATATCAAACCTACCATTTTTAGGAAAGATCATTGAAAAGGTTGTTTTTCAGCAACTCAACACTTTCTTGGATCAAAACAATTCCTTTGATGCCTTTCAGTCTGGATTTCGAGCACATCACAGCACTGAGACTGCACTTGTAAAAGTTTTAAATGACATTCATCTGAGCAGTGATGCATCAAAGATTTCGGTTCTGGTATTACTGGACCTCAGTGCTGCATTCGACACAGTTGACCATAAGATACTGCTCGACAGAACAGAAGAGTTTGTGGGACTTTCTGGCACTGTGCTAAATTGGTTTAAATCTTAAAAACAAGACAGGAATTTCTTTGTGTCACTTGGCAATTATGAATCTGTGCAAACAAAAATTACATGTGGAGTTCCTCAAGGGTCCATTCTTGGGCCTCTTTTGTTCAACATCTATATGCTCCCTCTTGCTCAGATTATGGAATATCATAACATCTCCTACCATACTTATGCAGATGACACACAACTTTACATAACAGTGTCACCAGATGACTACAGTCCCCTACATCTGCTAAATAAGTGCATTGACGAAATCAATGCATGGATGTTCCAGAATTTTCTACAACTAAACACAGACAAAACTGAGATAGTTGTTTTTGGCCCCAAAGAAGAAAGATCAATAGTCAGTGCTCACCTTGACGCCATGACACTAAAACCTACGAATCAAGCCAGAAATCTTGGTGTAGTTCTGGACTCAGACCTAAATTTCAATAGTAATAGTAGTAAGACAATTACTAAATCAGCCTACTACCACCTTAAAAACATAGCAAGAATAAAAGAATTTCTGTCTAAACAAGATACAGAAAAACTTGTTCATGCTTTAATTTTCAGCAGGCTGGACTATTGTAACGGTGTCTTCACAGGCCTGAGTAAAAAATCAATCAGACAACTGCAGCTCGTCCAGAACGCTGCTGCCAGAGTCCTCACCAACACCAAGAGAGTGGAGCACATTATACCAGTGCTTAAGTCACTGCACTGGCTTCCTGTGTGTCAAAGGATAGACTTTAAAATCTTGTTACTTGTCTATAAAGCACTAAATGGTCTTGGGCCTAAATACATCTCTGATATACTTGTACGTTATGAAGCATCCAGACCCCTCAGATCATCTGGAACAGGTTTACTCAGTGTTCCCAGGATCAAAACCAAACAAGGTGAAGCAGCCTTTAGTTTCTATGCTCCCCGCCTGTGGAACAAAGAATATCTGAGGTCGGCTGAAACTGTCAACTCATTTAAATCAGGGCTTAAAACATTACTATTTACTGCAGCTTACCAGTGAGCTAGATATGTAACTTATTGTTAGGATAATCTGTAGCTATTGTTTTTATATTTGTCTGCTGTTGCTTTTGCTTCATATTTGCTTTTTAAATGCATTTTCTGCACTGTTTTTAACTATTTATTGTCTTGCTTTTAGCTTTTGTTTTTAATAATCTATTGTTCTTTTAATGTATTTCTCTTGTAAAGCACATTGAATTGCCTTGTGTATGAATGGTGCTATATAAATAAAATTGCCTTGCCTTGCCTTGCAACTGACATTATTTTCACCTTTGATATAGAATGATACATTATCTGCTTCTACAGCGGCCATTTTTCAAGATGGCTGTCACCTTAGTGGACCAGTTAAGTGATCTAATCCTTAAGCTAGTGATACAAGCATGAAAATTGGCATGTACAGTCTATATGGGTCAAATAACAAGAATCTGCTCACAGCAAATTGAAATGTCAAGATGGCAGCCATTTTTTAAGATGGCCGCCAGGCCGCCAGCTTAGTGGAGCAGTTAATATAAGCATGGAAACTGGTGTGAGCCACCTACTTGATCCTCAAAAGATTCGTTTTCTCATATAAACATATTGGGTCTTGTCAGTAAAGAGGATTTAGTGTAATTTTATTTTATATGTTTTAAATGCAATATGATGAAAAAGACATCAAAATACAGTTGTGTTGATTTGGTGATTAGAAGTAAATCAGAAAAAGTGAATATCTGCACTACCAGGGCACACTGGTGACTGATGTTTTTTTAATCGTTTATATTTCTAGATTTATTTATTTGGGTTTTATCAGTATTTATATCTATTCACATTTGTGTGTTTTTGAGTTTTTACTGGTTTTTATATTATTGCATGGTTTTATGGTTTTATTCGTACAATGCATGCTTTGTGGACTGAGGATGAGAGGAACAATATTAGCCATGATTAACTGACCACACCCCCTGAGACTCATGATTGGCCGGCACAAGTCAGTGTGCTGCTTAAGTGTGATGGGACACAGGTATGGGGAGAGCACGAAACAGGAGAGGACACGGAGAGCGACACGAGAGGCACGGGCAGAAGACAGCGCACACGCACACGGCAAGAGCTGCACCACAGAGCAGAGGCTACCCGATGGAGGATCTGCACGGACTGAATTTAAAACTGCTGCCTAAAGCTAAACGTAGATTCAGTAAGATTGTTATTCACGTCGGAGGCAATGACACCCGGTTACGCCAATCGGAGGTCACTAAAATTAATATTGCCGCAGTGTGTGAATATGCAAAAACTATGTCGGACACCATAGTTTTCTCTGGACCCCTCCCAAATCTGACCACTGATGACATGTTTAGCCGCATGTCATCATTTAATCGCTGGCTGTCCAGGTGGTGTCCAGCGAACAATGTGG
The DNA here is from genome assembly GCF_041903045.1 of Epinephelus lanceolatus. NCBI lineage: Eukaryota > Metazoa > Chordata > Actinopteri > Perciformes > Serranidae > Epinephelus > Epinephelus lanceolatus. Next base: position 50,495,945 of record NC_135735.1, on the reverse strand, counting down.
GTTTCATTAATAATTGGCAAACTTTCTGGGGAAAACCTGGTCTTATTAGGAGAGACGGCATTCAACCCACTTTGGATGGAGCTGCTCTCATTTCTAGGAACCTGGCAAATTTTATTAGTAATTTAAATCCCTGACAACCCAGAGTTGAGACCAGGACAGAGAGTCGCAGTCCTATACGCCTCTCTGAGCTTCTAGTTCAGTTACCCAGCCATAGTTTTCATAGTTTTATACAAACGGTGTCTGTCCCCCGACCACCTAAATTATTTAAATCTAAAATTAAACAAAGAGGAGTTGTGCACAAATTTAACCTCTCCCGAACTGATCATTTTGTTGATAGTGCCGTAGGCTAGCTGCGAACAACACTCGACTCTGTAGCTCCTCTTAAAAAGAAGTTAACAAAACAAAGAAAGTTCGCTCCTTGGTATAACTCTCAAACCCGTAAGTTAAAACAAATATCGCGAAAGTTTGAAAGGAATTGGCGATTAACCAAACTGGAAGAATCTCATTTAATCTGGGCAGACAGTCTCAAAACTTATAAGAGGGGCCTCCGCAATGCCAGAGCAAACTATTACTCAGCTTTAATAGAAGAAAACAAGAATAACCCCAGGTTTCTTTTCAGCACTGTAGCCAGGCTGACTGAGAGTCAAAGCTCTATTGAGCCTTGTATTCCTTTAGCCCTTAGCAGTAATGATTTTATGAGCTTTTTTAATGACAAAATTCTAACTATTAGAGGCAAAATTCATGACCTCCTGTCCTCAGATAGTAGGCCTACCTATCTAAGCTCAAACACAGTTGTAAGACCTAATATATATTTAGATTGCTTCTCCCCAATTTCTCTCCAAGAATTGACCGCAGTGATTTCTTCATCTAAATCATCAACAGGAATTTCAGTCAGGATTTAGAGTGCATCATAGCACTGAGACAACACTAGTTAAAATTACAAATGACCTTCTGATTGCTTCAGACAAAGGACTCGTCTCTGTACTTGTTTTATTAGATCTTAGTGCGGCGTTTGACAATGTTGACCATCAAATTCTGCTACAGAGACTGGAAGGTTCTGCACTAAGCTGGTTTAAATCTTATTTATCTGATCATTTTCAGTTTGTTGACGTTCATAATGAATCATCCTTACGTACTAAAGTTTGTTTTGGAGTTCCGCAAGGTTCTGTGCTCGGACCAATCCTTTTTATTCTATATATGCTTCCTTTAGGCAACATCATTAGAAATCACTCTATAAATTTCCATTGTTATGCGGATGATACACAGTTGTATTTATCGATGAAGCCAGAAGAAAGTAATCAATTAACTAAACTCCATAACTGCCTTAAAGACATAAAAACCTGGATGAGCACCAATTTCCTGATGTTAAATTCAGACAAAACTGAAGTTATTGTTCTTGGCCCCAAACAACTCAGAGACTCTTTATCTGATGACATAGTTTCTCTAGATGGCATTGCTCTGGCCTCTAGCACTACCATAAGAAACCTTGGAGTAACATTTGATCAAGATTTGTCTTTTAATTCTCATTTAAAACAAACCTCACGGACTGCATTTTTTCATCTGCGTAATATTGCGAAAATTAGGCCTATCCTGACCCGAAAAGATGCAGAAAAATTGGTCCATGCTTTTGTTACCTCTAGGCTGGATTACTGTAACTCTCTATTATCAGGTAGCTCTAGTAAGTCCTTAAAAACTCTCCAGCTAATTCAGAATGCAGCAGCACGTGTACTAACAGGAACTAAGAAACGAGATCGTATTTCTCCTGTTTTAGCTTCTCTGCACTGGCTCCCTGTAAAATCCAGAATTGAATTTAAAATCCTACTGTTAACTTATAAAGCTCTAAATGGTCAAGCTCCGTCATATCTTAGAGAGCTCATAGTGCCCTATTATCCCACCAGAACACTGCGCTCTGAGAACACAGGATTACTCATGGTCCCTAAAGTCTCCAAAAGTAGATCAGGAGCCAGAGCCTTCAACTATCAGGCTCCTCTCCTGTGGAATCATCTTCCTGTTGCGGTCCGGGAGGCAGACACCGTCTCCACATTTAAGACTAGACTTAAGACTTTCCTCTTTGATAAAGCTGATAGTTAGGGCTGGCTCAGGCTTGCCCTGTACCAGCCCCTAGTTAGGCTGACTTAGGCCTAGTCTGCCGGAGGACCCCCCCCCCCCTATAATACACCGGGCACCTTCTCTCCTTCTCTCTCTCTCTCTCGTATCCTATTACTGCATCTTGCTAACTCGGCCATTCTGGATGTCACTAACTCGGCTTCTTCTCCGGAGCCTTTGTGCTTCACTGTCTCTCAGATTAACTCATATTGCAGCGGTGCCTGGATAGTGTGACGTGTGTGGTTGTGCTGCTGCCGTGGTCCTGCCAGATGCCTCCTGCTGCTGCTGCTGCTGCCATCATTAGTCATTAGTCATACTTCTACTGTTAATATACACATATGATTATTGTCACACATGTATACTGCCAGATACTAATATATACTTTCAACATATTGTACCACAGTAGCCAGAACTATAACAATAATATTATTACTTTCATTAATGTTGTTGTAAGCTACTGTCATTACCGTCTGTCCTGCATCTCTCTCTCTCTCTCTCTCTGTCTCTCTCTCTTTCTGTCTCATTGTGTCATACGGATTACTGTTAATTTATTATGCTGATCTGTTCTGTACGACATCTATTGCACGTCTGTCCGTCCTGGAAGAGGGATCCCTCCTCAGTTGCTCTTCCTGAGGTTTCTACCGTTTTTTTTCCCCGTTAAAGGGTTTTTTTAGGGGAGTTTTTCCTTATCCGCTGTGAGGGTCCAAAGGACAGAGGGATGTTGTATGCTGTAAAGCCCTGTGAGGCAAATTGTGATTTGTGATATTGGGCTTTATAAATAAAATGGATTGATTGATTGATTGAAGGCGGAGTAGCAGGTACCCGAGACGAGGCCCGGGACCAGCGTGTGGACGCAAGGCGACAGACACTTGGTCAACGCTCATTTAAGCTAAGTAAAGGAAAGTGTACAGTTGAGTTGGCCGGTGTGTGCGTGTGTAACCCCTCTGTCTGTGTGAACACGTGACTGAGAATGCGTCTTGTCTTCCACAGCGGCAGTCCGTGGGAGGCAGAGCAGCGCAGCCATGTGGAGAAGACGCCAAGAGACCGAAACGAATTTTACAAGGCCTACCTCTTGCTATCCCTCCTCAGAGAAAGGATTAAGTAAACATTTCCCCATCCTGAACGTTTCTCAGCACAGACATTTTTGAACTCTGGAAAGACTTTATTGAGTGATCTGGCTGAGTGATAGCTTTTATTTGGACACATCCTCATTCCTGTCAGCCATTTTTAACTGCCCATCATTGTTGTGTGTTAACACTTTTTTTTAGCCATTGTTAATCTCTGCATTTGTCAATGCCGTGATTTTATTGGTTTTAAATAAATGATTTAAAGCCACACCTGAGTCTTCTTTTTAACAGTGGAAATACACAGTGCTGGTATAGAAAAGAACCCCACAACTTTTGTGTGACATTTTAATTTGGCGTTGTCGGCAGGATACCAGCTCCACTGTTAAAAAATGGACACGGCACAGCAGAGTAGCACTAATGCATCTGTAACTGCACAGTTTGTAATGCCATGGTTTATGGGGGCTGCTTGAATTCCTAAATTTGATGGTGACAAAACAAAATTTGTAGAATGGAGGGCTCAGGTGGAAGCCATGCTGAGAGCACAAGGACTGGCTCAACAGCAGCAAGCTGATTTTGTTTTGTGTGCCCTAGAAGGAGAAGCTAAGCAGGAGCTACAGTTTACTAATCCAAGAGATAAAGAGACTGGACAACAAGTCCTTGATACTTTACAAAGACTGTATGCCAAACAGCCACTAAAGCACAACTATGTGCTAATTGTTTTAACTGTAAACAGTGGGCAGATGAAACAGTGGGTGCTTTTATGCTGAGATTACGAGAACTGTTTTTCAGATGGCAAGAACGGGATGAAGGTGGGAGTGAAGATGGGGATGACCTCTTGCTCGACCAGCTGATGGTTGGATTACGGGCTGGACCCATAAAGCAGGAGTTGAGCAGACACCTGAGGCGAAATGAACAGATGACCTTTGAGGCCATGTGCAAAGAAGCTCGGGCCCTGGAACAGGAGCTGCAAGATGGGGAAGATGCCATCCTTTCCCAGAGGGTCACTGTGCCAGCCCCACGTCACACAACTACCACCAACCTGGGAGAGCTGAAAGACCAGATACAGGCTGAACTGCAACAGGGGCTGATGGGAGAAATGAAAAAGGACATCATGGAGCAGATTAGGGCCCTTTCCGCTAACCTGGTAGAGGAGGTGAGGTCGCAGCTGTCCACCAGGGAAGCACAGCCGATCCCCGCATCCCGGCCCACGGACCACCATACACCTGCCACACATGCCCCTCGGGTGAGACGGGGGCCAACAGGCACAACAGCACCAGCCTACCAGTGGGATGCACAGGGCAGACCTATCTGCCGAAGTTGTGGTGCCGCTGGGCATGTTCAGCGCCAGTGTCCACGCAGACCATCAGGGCCTCAGGATTTTTAATCTCCCCTACAGCTGAGGGCCAAGCAGTGGGGGCAGTCACTCAAGAGAAGGAGCCCACAGCACAGCCAAAGTCAGCCTTGGTCGGTGAGTGCCCTGATGTTATTGTTAAAATGAATGGGTGCTCCATACCCTTTGTGCATGATACGGGATCACAGGTCACATTGTTGAGCCAAAGCTTATTCAGGAGTTACCTAGAAGGAACCGGTGTGACAAGTGCGGATGACGTACCATGGCTGAACCTGCGTGCTGCTAACGGCCTGACGATCCCCTATGTTGGCTACGCCTTGATCGACTGTATGGTAGGAAGCGTTCATGTTCCTGGAAAAAAGGGGGGATAAGTGTCAATGATGAGTGCCTGAGTCCAGATAAGGGTATACTTGGCATGAACATTATTAAACCTGTGTGGTCTGCTCTCACCTAAGGAAATCACCCGGGGTTGTCGGCTTTCAAAACAACCATGCCTCCTGTAGATGGACAGATTTGGGCCCGAGCCTTTGCAGAGTGCCAACGGATCACCACCAGAGGCCCCCTTCCCCCTTACCAGGGTGTGGCAAAGTGCCCGCGGCAGCAAGCAGTCATCATCCCACCCCAATCTGAGATAGTTGTGTGGACACAGATATCTGAAGGTGCATCTAACCCATCTTGTACTGTCATTGTAGAGCTGCTTCCTGACAGTGACACAGAGTGGCGTGTGGGTCGGACCCTGGGCAGCCTAAACGGAGGACAGGTGCCTTGTAGGATCTGCAACCCCAACCCTTACCCAGTAGAGGTCCCTCAATGCCAGCCATTGGCCCAAGTAACAGAGGTGTCCACGGCGGACATACAAGGGGAGCAAGAGCTGGTACTCAACAGTGTGGCACCAGACGTGGTCTAAGTCGCAGTGAGGCAAGTAGGGGTTACCGAGGGAGTCGATGAGCTCGAGTCGCATCCTGTGATGTCCCTAAAGGGGGATGGACTGACCCCTGACCAACAGAGGGAGATGACAGGCCTGCTGCAAAAGTGGACTAAGGTGTTTTCCCACCACGATGAGGACTTCGGCCGCACTGGTGCTGTGAAGCACCAGATACCAACTGGTACAGTGCCCCCGAGTCGTGAGAGGTACCGACCTGTCCCCCCAAGTCTGTACGCTGAACGACAAACCTTGCTTCAGAACATGCTGGACAGTGGTGTGGTGAGGGAAAGTGCAAGTTCTTGGGCAGCCCCTATTGTGCTTGTCAGGAAGAAGGATGGAAGCCGGAGGTTCTGTGTAGACTACAGAAAGTTAAATGCACTCACACATAAGGACGCCTACCCTCTTCCTCACATCGAGGAGTCACTGACTGGCCTCAAAGCAGCCAAATGGTACTCCACACTGGATCTGGCAAGTGGCTATTGGCAGGTGGAAATGAACCCTGCTGATAGAGAGAAGACAGCTTTTACAACACCCTTTGGCCTCTACGAGTTCGAACAAATGCCATTCAGCCTGTGCAACGCCTCAGCAATGTTTCAGAGACTGATGCAAAGCTGCTTGGGCAACCTAGTAAATGATTCATTGCTGATTTACCTGGATGACGTGGTTGTGTTTTCCCCAGATTTCAGCAGCCATGTGCGCCACCTGGAAGAGGTGTTCCAGCGGCTCCACCAACATGGACTGAAACTGCCCCAAAAGTGCCACCTTTTCCAGCGAGAGGTGACCTACCTGGGACATGTCATCAGTGAGAAAGGGGTAGCCACAGACCCGGCTAAGACGGCAGCTGTGAGGGACTGGCCAGTACCCCAGACAGTGAAGCAGGTAAAATCTTTTCTTGGCTTTGTGTGCTATTACCGCCGGTTTATACCTATCTTTTCTAAGATCGCAGTGCCATTGAATGCCCTAACAGATGGCACCACCACCCATGGTAAAAAGTCAGCCCCAATTAGCTGGTCCCCAGAGTGCCAGCGAGCTTTTGACCTTTTGAAAGAAGCCCTGTTGAATACACCTGTCCTGGCATATGCTGATTTCTCTCTTCCCTTAAAGCTGTACACAGATGCCAGTTTCGAGGGCCTGGGGGCAGTGCTAACCCAGGTACAAGGAACCAAAGAACGAGTAATTGCCTATGCCAGCCGCAGCCTCCACCCAGCTGAGCGCAATGACCAGAACTACAGCTCCTTCAAGCTAGAGCTGTTGGCTCTGAAATGGGCTGTCACAGAGAAATTCAAAGACTATCTCTATGGTGCAGAATTCACTGTTTTCACAGATAATAACCCACTGGTGCACCTTGAAACAGCTCGGCTTGGGGCAGTGGAGCAACGATGGGTGGCCCAATTGGCTAACTTCAGGTATATCATCAAATACCGTCCAGGTATGCAAAATATAAACGCTGATGCTTTGTCCAGGTTGCCTGAACAAAAGCAGGAGATGGCTCCAGTGCATGCTGACCGGGTTATGGCTGAAGAGGATGGAGCGTGGGTGGAACGTCAGTCCAGGGACCCAGACCTTTCCCAGATACGGCAGTGGAAAGAGCAGAATTTGTCAATCAATCAATCAATTTCAATCAATTTTATTTATAAAGCCCAATATCACAAATCACAATTTGCCTCACAGGGCTTTACAGCATGCGACATCCCTCTGTCCTTATGACCCTCGCAGCGGATAAGGAAAAACTCCCCAAAAAAAACCCTTTAACGGGGAAAAAAAACAGTAGAAACCTCAGGAAGAGCAACTGAGGAGGGATCCCTCTTCCAGGACGGACAGACGTGCAATAGATGTCGTACAGAACAGATCAGCATAATAAATTAACAGTAATCCTCATGACACAATGAGACAGAGAGAGAGACAGAGAGAGAGATGCAGGTAATAACAGTAGCTTAAAACAACATTATTGAAAGTAATAATATTATAGTTATAGTTCTGGCTACTGTGGTACAATATGTTGAAAGTATGTATTAATATCTGGCAGTATACATGTGTGACAATAGTTATATGTGTATACTAACAGTAGAAGTATGCCTAATGACTAATGATGGCAGCAACAGCAGGAGGCATCTGGCAGGACCACGGCAGCAGCACAACCACACACGTCACGCTGTCCAGGCACCGCTGCGATATGAGTTAATCTGAGAGACAGTGGAGGCTCCGGAGAAGAAGCCGAGTTAGTGACATCCAGAATGGCCGAGTTAGCAAGATGCAGTAATAGAATACGAGAGAGAGAGAGAGAAGGAGAGAAGGTGCCCGGTGTATTATAGGGGGGGGGGGTCCTCCGGCAGACTAGACCTAAGTCAGCCTAACTAGGGGCTGGTACAGGGCAAGCCTGAGCCAGCCCTAACTATCAGCTTTATCAAAGAGGAAAGTCTTAAGTCTAGTCTTAAATGTGGAGACGGTGTCTGCCTCCCGGACCATAACAGGAAGATGATTCCACAGGAGAGGAGCCTGATAGCTGAAGGCTCTAGCTCCTGATCTACTTTTGGAGACTTTAGGGACCACGAGTAACCCTGCGTTCTCAGAGCGCAGTGTTCTGGTGGGATAATATGGCACTATGAGCTCACTAAGATGTGACGGAGCTTGACCATTTAGAGCTTTGTAAGTTAACAGTAGGATTTTAAATTCAATTCTGGATTTTACAGGGAGCCAGTGCAGGGAAGCTAAAACAGGAGAAATATGATCTCGTTTCTTAGTTCCTGTTAGTACACGTGCTGCTGCATTCTGAATTAGCTGGAGAGTTTTTAAGGACTTACTAGAGCTACCTGATAATAGAGAGTTACAGTAATCCAGCCTAGAGGTAACAAAAGCGTGGACCAATTTTTCTGCATCTTTTCGGGTCAGGATAGGCCTAATTTTCGCAATATTACGCAGATGAAAAAATGCAGTCCGTGAGGTTTGTTTTAAATGAGAATTAAAAGACAAATCTTGATCAAATATTACTCCGAGGTTTCTTATGGTAGTGCTAGAGGCCAGAGCAATGCCATCTAGAGAAACTATGTCATCAGATAAAGAGTCTCTGAGTTGTTTGGGGCCAAGAACAATAACTTCAGTTTTGTCTGAATTTAACATCAGGAAATTGGTGCTCATCCAAGTTTTTATGTCTTTAAGGCAGTTATGGAGTTTAGTTAATTGATTACTTTCTTCTGGCTTCATCGATAAATACAACTGAGTATCATCCGCATAACAATGGAAATTTATAGAGTGATTTCTAATGATGTTACCTAAAGGAAGCATATATAGAGTAAATAGGATTGGTCCGAGCACAGAACCTTGCGGAACTCCAAAACAAACTTTGGTACGTAAGGACGATTCATTATGAACGTCAACAAACTGAAAACGATCAGATAAATAAGATTTAAACCAGCTTAGTGCAGAACCTTTTAGGCCAATTAAGTGATCCAGTCTCTGCAGTAGAATTTGATGGTCAATTGTGTCAAACGCCGCACTAAGATCTAATAAAACAAGTACAGAGACAAGTCCTTTGTCTGAAGCAATCAGAAGGTCATTTGTAATTTTAACTAGTGCTGTCTCAGTGCTATGATGCACTCTAAATCCTGACTGAAATTCCTCAAATAAATTATTATCATGGAGAAAATCACACAGCTGGTCTGCGACTACTTTCTCAAGGATCTTTGACATAAAGGGAAGATTAGATATTGGTCTATAGTTGGCTAACACCTCTGGATCCAGGGTGGGCTTTTTTAGTAGAGGTTTAATTACAGCTACCTTAAAAGACTGTGGTACATAGCCTGTTAATAAGGATATATTGATCATATCTAATATATGAGTGTTAACTAAAGGAAAGACCTCCTTAAGTAGCCTAGTTGGGATGGGGTCTAAGAGACACGTTGATGATTTAGATGAAGAAATCACTGCTGTCAATTCTTGAAGAGAAATTGGGGAGAAGCAATCTAAATATATATTAGGTCTTACAGCTGTGTTTGAGGTTAGATAGGTACTATCTGAGGACAGGAGGTCATGAATTTTGCCTCTAATAGTTAGAATTTTGTCATTAAAAAAGCTCATAAAATCATTACTGCTAAGGGCTAAAGGAATACAAGGCTCAATAGAGCTTTGACTCTCAGTCAGCCTGGCTACAGTGCTGAAAAGAAACCTGGGGTTGTTCTTGTTTTCTTCTATTAATGCTGAGTAATAGTTTGCTCTGGCATTGCGGAGGCCCCTCTTATAAGTTTTGAGACTGTCTGTCCAGATTAAACGAGATTCTTCCAGTTTGGTCAATCGCCAATTCCTTTCAAATTTTCGCGATATTTGTTTTAACTTACGGGTTTGACAGTTATACCAAGGAGCGAACTTTCTTTGCTTTTTTAACTTCTTTTTAAGAGGAGCTACAGAGTCAAGTGTTGTTCGCAGCGAGCCTACGGCGCTATCGACAAAATGATCAAAGTCGGTACAGGAAACCTCTGTTACTGAGGGACTTGGTATTAAATTTAACGACGGAGTAATCTTTTCCTTAAATTTTGCAACAGCGCTATCTGATAAACATCTAGTATAGTAACTGTTGCTGAGTGACGTGTAATCGGGTAAAAAGAAATCAAAAGTTATCAGATAATGATCCGATAGCGAGGGATTCTGTGGAAAGACTTTTAGGTTATCAATTTCAATTCCATACGTCAGAACTAGATCGAGGGTATGGTTTAAACAATGAGTGGGTTCATGTACACCCTGACTGAAGCCAATGGAGTCTAATAATGAAATAAACGCGGTAGCCAGGGAGTCATTATCAACATCGACATGAATGTTAAAATCGCCTACAATAATAACTTTATCTGATTTAAGAACTAAACTGGATAAAAACTCTGAGAATTCAGATACAAATTCAGAATACGGGCCAGGAGCACGGTACACTATAACAAATAAAAGTGGCTGCGAGGTTTTCCAGGTCGGATGTAAAAGACTAAGAACGAGGCTTTCAAATGAATTATAATCTAGTTTAGGTTTAGGGCTGATTAACAGACTAGAGTTAAAAATGGCTGCAACTCCCCCTCCTCGGCCGCTGCCTCGAGGAATGTGGGTATTATTATGACTGGGAGGAGTGGATTCATTGAGACTGACATATTCATCTTGACACAGCCAGGTTTCTAATATGATTATCTGATATTAATTCGTTTACTAACACTGCTTTAGACGATAGAGACCTGATATTTAACAGTCCACATTTAATTCTCCTGTTTTGTCTTTCTGTCACAGAAGAGGTTTTAATTTTTATGAGGTTGTTATGCACAACTCCTCTTTGTTTAATTTTAGATTTAAATAATTTAGGTGGTCGGGGGACAGACACCGTTTGTATAAAACTATGAAAACTATGGCTGGGTAACTGAACTAGAAGCTCAGAGAGGCGTATAGGACTGCGTCTCCGAGTCCTGGTCTCAACTCTGGGTTGTCAGGGATTTGATTTACTAATAAAGTTTGCCAGGTTCCTAGAAATGAGAGCAGCTCCATCCAAAGTGGGATGAATGCCGTCTCTCCTAATAAGACCAGGTTTTCCCCAGAAAGTTTGCCAATTATTAATGAAACCCACATCGTTTGTCTCAATTTGTCTCAGCCCGAGGTATGTGAGTCCTTATCACCTTACATGAAACAACTGATTAGAGATTGGGACAGAATCTCGCTGCAAAATGGTGTGCTAGGAAGATGGTGCCAAGACAGTGGATCTTAACTTGTGATTTTCCAGGTGATTGTTCCAAAGCAGGAATCCAGTGGCGTGTGGAGAGCATACCACGAGGGAATGGGCCACCCAAGCAGTGAGAGAACCTTGGCAGCTCTGCAACAGCACTGTTATTGGCCCAGAATGACCCAGGATGTGAAAGAGTGGACTGAGACTTGCCTGCAGTGTGTGTGTGCTAAAGCAGGACCTGAGGTGAGAGCCCCTCTAGTACCCATCACTACATCACATCCAGACGTTTGGCTGCCCGGAACGTATCCTGACAAACCAGGGGGCTGCCTTCAAATCATTATTGATAAGTGAGCTGGCACAGCTCACTTATCAATAATGATAAGTGAGCTGTGCCAGCTCTACGGATGCCAAAAGAGCCGCACCACGTCATACCACCCCCAAGGAAACGGAGCCTGCGAGAGATTCAACCAAACCTTGTTGAAGCTGCTAAGCTCCCTGACTGAGACAGACCAGGCACAGTGGCATAACCAGCTGCCAGCCCTCCTCCAGGCGATTAACAACACCACCCACAGTACAACTGGGATGATCCCGCACTATGTGGTATTTGGGAGACACGCCAGGCTACCTGTGGACTAGGCAACTGGCCTGAGCCCTACAGACTCACACTCTACAAGGCTGGGTAAAACAGCATCAGAAAGCCCTGAGTCATGCATACCAGACAGCAAAGAGGCAGTCACAGCACCAACAAGAATGAGACCAAACCCGTTACAACCGACAAGCAAAGCTGGCACCGCTTCTCCCAGGCGAGCGGGTGCTTATTCGCAATTTCCGCAGGAGGGCCAGAGGAAAGTTGACCCCAAGATGGTCCCCGGAACCATTCGTGGTGATAAAGCAGCGGCGGGAAGACCACCCAGTTTATGTCCTTCGGCCGGAGGGTAAGGAAGCACCAACACGCACTGTGCATTGCAATAATCTCCGGCCATGCCCTTTAAATGTGTTACAGCACAGCAGGGAGCCAGCGGAGGAGTTGGAACTTCCAACAGCAGACCAGCCAAACCAGCTGCCCCCTCCCACTTGGTGGCTTCCTGGTCTAATTATGAGCTCCACCCAACAGCCTGCAGCTCAGACAAGAGACCCAGCTCCGGCTCAACCACCTGACCCTCCAGAAGACAGAAGAACCAGCAGCCCCCAGTGAAGAGCCTGACCATCCTAACATACGTCGCTCTCAGCGACCTAATTTTGGGTTGCCTCCGGCCAGGTATCGTGATGAGTAATTGGTCGGGACGACCATTGTTAAAGAAGGGGGGAAAATGTCAGAGTGAGACATCCTCATGTTTCTGTATGCTGTACTTTTGAGTTGGCATTATATTCTAGATGCATGTTTTTTTAATCGTTTATATTTCTAGATTTATTTATTTGGGTTTTATCAGTATTTATATCTATTCACATTTGTGTGTTTTTGAGTTTGCTACATGTTTTTACTGGTTTTTATATTATTGCATGGTTTTATGGTTTTATTTTTACAATGCATGCTTTGTGGACTGAGAATGAGAGGAACAATATTAGCCATGATTAACTGACCACACCCCCTGAGACTCATGATTGGCCGGCACAAGTCAGTGTGCTGCTTAAGTGTGATGGGACACAGGTATGGGGAGAGCACGAAACAGGAAAGAGGACACAGAGAGCGACACGAGAGGCACAGGAAGAAGACAGCGCACATGCACACGGCGAGAGCTGCACCGCGGAGCAGAGGCTACCTGATGGAGGATCTGCACGGACTGAAGGCGGAGCAGCAGGTACCCGAGGCGAGGCCCGAGACGAGGCCCAGGACCGGCGTGTGGACGCAAGGCGACAGACACCTGGTCAATGCTCATTTAAGCTAAATAAAGGAAAGTGTACAGCTGAGTTGGCCGGTGTGTGCGTGTATAACCCCTCTGTCTGTGTGAACACGTGACTGAGAACGCGTCTTGTCTTCCACAGCGGCAGTCCGTGGGAGGCAGAGCAGCGCAGCCATGTGGAGAAGACACCAAGAGACTGAAACGAATGGCGGGCAGACAACTTTACAAGGCCTAACTCTTGCTATCCCTCCTCAGAGAAAGGATTAAGTAAACATTTCCCCATCCTGAACGTTTCTCAGCACAGACAGTTTTGAACTCTGGAAAGACTTTATTGAGTGATCTGGCTGAGTGATAGCTTTTATTTGGACACATCCTCATTCCTGTCAGCCATTTTTAACTGCCCATCATTGTTGTGTGTTAACACATTTTTTAGCCATTGTTAATCTCTGCATTTGTCAATGCCGTGATTTTATTGGTTTTAAATAAAGTCTTCTTTTTAACAGTGGAAATACACAGTGCTGGTATAGAAAAGAACCCCACACCTTTTGTGTGACGATATCACTGCTGTTAAACTCAGTGTGGGGTTCAATGTCAGCTAATTAAAAGTTAGTATCCCTGTCTAATTGTCTAATTGTCTAATTTACCCCAAATCAATTAGATAGCCACCCCTGAATTGACAGGTTGTGCCAGCGTGGGAGAGCCAAACCAAGGTTAACAGGGTTTTAGTTAACCGGATGGTGTACAGATTGCACGGGATTTAAATGGCATTGGATGAACGATCAGACTAGGTGTAGGGCTAAGGCATGAACCTAGTTGTATCCCATACATGAAAGTGCTTGGTACAAGGTGGTAAAAAGATAAACCCTCGGCTTTTGCTGCAGACATGACAGAGGTTATCATAACAGTTCAGAAAAATAACTGGGACAAATGTTGCCTTTGTCTGGACACAAAAAAACTTCATCAACCGAGTTTATTCAACAGAGAATGTGATCTTACTGGTTATGGTAACATTGCAAGAAATGTTCCATTGTTTGTCGAGATCAATGCTCTCCCTATCTTACAAAATCCACGCTGACTAGATGAAGGTGATGGCATTGAAAGCACGTTGACAAGAAACAAGGCAAGGTATCATCTAAGCTGCAGACTGTTGTTCAACAACAAAAAGTTGGAAAGGGCCCAAAAGAGAGCATCTTCTGCTGCTGCTGAAGACACAGAAGATACCAAAGGTATCAAGGTCAAGAGACCAAGAAGATCCCAACCATCGCAAGTGTTGTGCTTTATCTGTGAAGATGAGAGTGCAATGCCCTCCTTAAGAGATGCGATGACAAAGAATGTGCCAGGAATCTAAGTGACACGAAGCTCTTAGCAAAGCTTAGTGCTGGTGATGTTGTTGCACAGGAATTAAAGTACCATCCTGCCTGTCTCATTGGACTGTACAACAGAGAGAGAGCCCATCTTAATGCCCTCAGGCATGAACAGAACTCCGGAAGCTCTGCGAGCCATAACCTGTATCATTCAGCTTTTTCAGAACCAGTTATCCAGTTATCCAGATCCAGTATTCAAGCTTATAGATCTTGTCTCTCTTTACGAGCAACAACTGCAGCAATTGGGTGTCGAATCATCAAATGTGAATTCCACTAGACTGAAGGAGGCGCTGCTTTCAAGCATACCTGAGCTAGAAGAACACAAGATGGGGCATGATGTACTGCTTTCTTCCAAGAAGGACATCAGCTCTGTTCTGTCTGATGCGATTGTAGCAGGGACACTTTGTGTTCAGGCTGTATGACTCCCTGTGTGAATTAGGTCAACTCCTCCCAGGTCCAGCCCCCTAATCAACGTGAGGGTATTTAAAGCACCTGTGGCAACATGGCTGCCTTTTGCTCTTTCTGCCTATTGGTTGCCACATGGTCCCCTCTCTGTGATTCTTAGGTAGGTGATGCTGTTCAGATTGTTCATGCTGCTTGGAGGTTGTTAACTTTGAAGTGTTTGCTTAGTGTGTACTTAGCAACTGGATTGCATTTGTTTGCCTAAGTCGTTTTGTCTGCCTTAGTCTGTCTGCCTGGTTGTATTGGTGTCCGCCTGCCTGAGGTTTTGGTGATCCCTGTGACTGTGACCTGGATGTTAACCCCCTCAAGTTTGCATAGTCAATGCATCTTTATGTCAAGGTATGGGTTATTGTATCTAGCAGTTGATGGATATGAGATACCTGCTATTACCATGTTATTACTCTGTTATAAACTTCTTATTAACATGTTATATGCTTGTACTTTTTAGGTCTTATTGGCTGCTGTTTTGCCTTTAGTTTTAGCTTTGATAATGCTGCCTTGATATGTGGTGGCCTTCAGACAGTATCGTATCTGCTTTGTCTGTAGCTGCCTAGCCGTGAGGCTAGGTTGTATTTTAGAGTGAACCAGCTGGTTGTTACATTTATTTTGTTTTGTTCTTTTATTAATACTCTTTGTCCCCTTTTAGTGGAGCTGGTTGCTGGCTAGTGGTGGAGGCTGGGACACCATATTGAACACCTGTTTGCTGTGATTGCCAGTTGCCGTGAGAACACGAGTGGTGGGTGAGTTTGCACTGTTGGAACACACCTTTAGGTAGACTGCCTCCCCATTACTGGCCTCAGCCCACTATTCCCTTGTCTATCATAGTTTTAGTTAATTTTAGTTTAGTTTTTAGTTTTAGTTTAGTTTTTTTAAAGAAAAGTAATGTTAAGAATAAATTCATAATTGTAATAAAACCTTTTCTACATTTCTATCCAGATCTGATTAATTCTTTGCACTCCTAATCAGCTCCCTCCACAGATGCTTCCAGTTCTTATTCAATAATCAATAAATTTGTATTTCTTTTAGAACCACGTCTTTGTCTTACTTCAGTTAATGAACTTGTGTTGCCTGTATATGACCAAGGTGTTAGTCTAGGTTCGTAATATAACTCCTGGGGTGAGATTCCCCAGTTGGCGTAGTCGAGCTGTTACATTCTGGTGGCTTACAAGCCCCTCTAGCCCCGCCACACAAGCAAATGCAATGATGCTGAAGCCCTTCACCTAGCTAAGACTGCCAGCATCATACATAGAGAGATGCTTAATCACAAGACAAAGTTTGACAAGTTCCATGAGGGATTTGTTGAGGAATCCATTCCACCAACCCTTCTTCGGTTCATCTGCAATATCGAACATGGCGTGGATATCAAGTCACATTTAAATCATGGGGTATTCAAATCAGACATTGCAATAGCACAATTATTAAATGCGAAGAAGAAACAGCTCGCACACCCCAGGGCTCCAATGTTCAGTCCATTTATTAGCACCGTGTGCAGCAGAGAAATAGAAGTAACGTTTCGAGCAAGACGCTCTTCGTCAGACTTGAGATACACAGGGTGACGCCATCTTAAGTACATGTGATATGGGTCACGTGATCAATGGGTTACAGGGAAAAGAACATAAATCAAGCAAAAAATATATATATAATAAACCACAAAAAGCACAATACAAGGTTCTAAAGTGTTAAATAAATAATGAATAAAGTGCCCTGACACCCATACTGCGACAGTAGTCAACAACAGAATTTCTCAGCAGATAACATATGCATGTGCACAAGGGCACACACAAACACACTAACTATGGTGTGTGTGTATACACAGGAGTAAAGTCACAATACCAGCAGCAGTATATAACAACCAAATAGTGAAATCTCATACCAAGGCAAGTATACCAAAGACTAAGTGTGAGTACACACTACCAACAACATATGTATCAACACAGTAAAGAAATACAAAGGGGAGCGGCACTCAGTGGAATGAGCAGACAGCCATCGGGCAAAAGTGCCATAATCAAGCCCTAAAATAACACTAAGGCTGCACCCCAGTAGATACAAAATGGGACGCTAAAGTCCCAGAAAGTAAGAGGTACCAGTATATAGTAGAGACACGCAGATATCAAGGCAACAACTGACAGAGAATATAGAAAAAGTTACAGGAAAGGACGGATGTCCATTTCTTCATTCATACCCTTGGGTGACATAGTCTCTAAAGTGTAAATCCAGAACAGTTCACGTTTGAGGAGTAAGTTATTTACCCCCCCCCAGGTGGACGTACCTGTTCAATACCGATATAACTCAAGGAGGCAACAGTGTGTTTCATGAGGTTAAAGTGATTAGCCACGAGGCTCTTTTGGTCATGATTTCTGATAGCACACATATGTTCAGAAATTCTGTTCTTAAGAGGTCTGGATGTTTTACCAATATAAGCGAGACCACAGGGGCACTTCAGCATGTATATAACATTGTTAGTTTTACAAGAAATCACACCTTTGACAGAGACTTTACCAGTACGTGGATGATGAAAAGTTTTAGTTTTACGTGTAAAGTTACACTGTTGACAGTTGCCACATTTGTAGTTGCCTGGTTCCACAGAACTCAGAAAAGAAACAGGAGTGGGTGGGGGACTGGGATTGTCTGCCCTCACCAACATATTTCTGAGGTTGGGAGGTCTTTTAAAAACACGAGGAGGGTCTTCCAGGCATCCTTTCAGAGCAGGGTCAGTGGATACAACATGCCAGTGTTTATGCACAATAGATGACATCTTTTTAGCGAGAGGAGAGTATTGGAAGGCACAGGTAATTCTGTTATCAACAGTTTTGGTTCTGGTGTAGTGTACAAGCACTCAGTTTGTGTCAGGTTAGAGAAGCGTTCACAGGCTCGGGTCAACCACTCTTTTTGTATCCTCTGTAGAAATCTGTGTTCAAGGTCTGTCTTTTGTGTGTTCAGAAATCAGTGTCTGAACTGCATATGCGACATACACGGTTCAGCTGAGCAACAGGCAGGCTTCTTTTCAGAGGAGTGGGGTGATAAGACTGTCCATGTAGCAGCGAGTTCCTGTAGGCTTCCCATACAACGAGGCGCTGAGGCCGTCACTACTCTTGATGATAAGAATGTCCAGAAAGTTCATTTTCAGGGGGTCATAGTGAACTTTAAGTGTGTGTTTTGTGTGTTGATGAAGTTATAAAAGTCTTTGAGTTTATCTTCTGTCGAGGTCCAGATGAAGAAGACGTCATCTATGTACCTTCTGTAAGTAGAGATATGTTGAAGAAACGGATTCCTGGAGGGATTAAGCACCACCTCCTCCTCGAACAGGCCAACATATAAGGACGCAAAACTGGGCGACATCTTAGATCCCATGCTGACTCCCGACACCTGCAAGAAGAAGTCCTTGTCAAACGTAAAATAGTTTGTGGTCAACACAGTCTCCAACAGTTTTAGGATGCACTTAGTGCTAGGTGTGGTTCTGTTTTCTTTCAACAGGAAAGTTTCAGCTGCCCTTAGTCCTCCTTGTATAGGGACATTGATGTATAGGGACTTCATATCCATGGTTACCAGAAAAAAGGGACTTTGATTGGTTTGGACAGTTTGAATGAGAAAGAAACACGGTTTCGGGGGCACAAAAATGCAGTTGTTTGGCCAAACACAATACATGTAAACATAAACACAATGAAATACTGCGGTCATCCTATCTACAGTACACGGGTCCATGTGGACTAGGCCTTACTTTTCAATACAAGCAAAGCTTTATTAAATGAGGCATAAGGGTTAAATAGCATGGTGGATATTCATTTTAGTATTGATCACTCTCCACTCAACATGCTTATTTACCTATACATTTTTGTCTTTATAGGTAGTCTTGCAACTGATGGCAAGCCGAAGATCACCCGTTGTCTGGGCACACCCAAGATCTCACTACTGTTGGGATACAATTGTTCCTGATTTCACCTCTGTCCAGTTCATCCAGAACTTCCGTGTGTCCCGCGAATCATTCGAATACATCTGCAGTCAAGTGAGGCATGTCATTGGCAGGAGGAACACAAATTACCGCTTGTGTCCCCATCCAGAAGTGGGTGGCGATTGCCATCTAGAAGCTGGCCACAGGCGGTGAATACAGAGCCATCAGCCATCTTTTTGGAGTAGGCCTGAGACCTGTATTTAACTGTGTGCAGGATTTTTGCAATGCAGTCATCAAGGTGCTGCTCCCTGCCCACATTGCATGCCCTGATGCTGAGAAGTTGGTGGAAAAGTCACATTCCAATTATAGCACCAGAGGAGTTTCCCAGAGACTACTACAACCGGAAAGGATGGCATTCGGTTGTTCTGCAAGCAGTTGTGGATGGCAGAGGTCTTTTCTGGGATGTATGTGTTGGCTTTCCAGGGAGTGTGCACCATGCAAGAATCCTAAAACAGTCACATTTGTGGGAAGTCCTAAGTGACGGGGAATTTCTGGGCCAAAACAAAGTGTCCATCTCTGGCTGTGATGTTGGACATTACCTGATAGGTGATCCAGCCTACCCCATGCAGAGCTGGCTCATGAAGCCCTTTGCGGACACTGGCAGATTGACCCCTGAACAACACACCTACAACTACAGATTAAGCAGTGCGCGGTCGGTTGTGGAAATGGCCTTTGGGAGATTGAAAGGACGGTGGAGGTGCCTCCTAAAAAGAAGTGACTGCAAGCTTGACCTGAGCAAGAAAATGGCTCTGACCTGCTGTGTCCTTCATAACATTTGTGAGGAACATGGTGACAATTTCACTGAGGAGCACCAGGACAGAGAGGCCAACATTCAGCCTCCTCTTCAGGCATTACCAGAGCATGGCAACCAAGAAGGGGCTGGCATTAGAGCTGCTTTACTGGCATATTTTAACAGAGAGAATGATTGAACCTGCAATTCAAATGTCTTGTAAGAGCCATGTATTTACTCTTGTTTCCATGTATTCATTTTTTGTTTTGTGGGTTATTTTCCTCTGAGCCACCATAGGTCAGTGTCGTGTCACATAGCTAAGGCGGAAGGTGGCTACAGGTGTCTTAAATTTATGTTGATTTTGTAAAGGTTTGCTGAAGTGGTAGGACGCTAACAGGTTTCGAAGGAACCATCGCGAGAAATAAAATGCATTTTCAGTTAAATCGCAATGTCTACCATCGGTTTTATTTTGTTAAACTGAGTACACGTCCTAACAGCCATTTATGCCACTGTCAGCTGGTAGCGGCTGAGTATAACACTAGTCACTACACTTCTGGTTGTGTATTCTATGGTCTATTATCTATTGTTTTTGCTGTTTTGTTGCTGCTTACCTGACTTTTACCTGTGTTTGCTGGACTACTTCATGTCACCAATATTGTGTCATCCTTCAGTTCAAAAAATTCATAGAAATGATTATGGCTGTCATGTTCTTATTTCTTTATAAACAGTGACTGAAGACATCTATATGAAAAGCATCTTCATAAATGGGTAACCTGTTGAGTTACTGATTTATTTTTACTAGCTTCACTTGAACTTATAAAAAGCATCTTCATAAATGGGTAACCTGTTGAGTTCTTGACTTGTTTTAACTAGCTTCACTTGAACTTATTATGAAAAGCATCTTCATAAATGGGTAACCTGTTGAGTTCTTGACTTGTTTTTACTAGCTTCACTTGAACTTATTATGAAAAGCATCTTCATAAATGGGTAACCTGTTGAGTTCTTGACTTGTTTTTACTAGCTTTTCTTGAACTTATTATGAAAAGCATCTTCATAAATGGGTAACCTGTTGAGTTCTTGACTCGTTTTTATTAGCTTTACTTGAACTTATTACACAGTTAAATTGTACATCATTAAGTGAAAACATACAGAAGCAGACATGTCTCTTTAGAAAACTTAAGTTTATTTAAATACAAGAAACAAGCTAAAGACAAAAGTGAAAAGTGTGCATAGAATGTGCAAAACAAACTGTCCATGTAACAGAGCTGCTCATTTCTGGGCTTGGGCCTCCATCAGAGACACCATGCGCCCCATCAGTCCAAGAAACGCACTGGTGTCCAGCTTCTGCAGCAGGGCATCATTCAGGTCCTTGCTGTGCTGCAAGAACCTCTCGTGTGCCCTCTCCAGGTATTCCAGCAGCCCTGCGTTGTTGTCTCTCTTCCTCTTCCCTGTGTGCAAGAATAGAAGAATCAGTTTTAAAAAACAAAATATAAGTCATAAGTGGCTAAACACAGGTTCAGCATTACAATGTAACAAACATGTCAGGTCAACAGTCAACACTAGTCTTACGACACAGTATACAGACCTCACACCATATGGAAATGAGGATGTAGGTATGAAAGTAACAGTGACAGTTGTGCATAGTATTGCTGATTTGAGTATGTAGCTGCCCTGGTTCAATAGCAGCAGTCATGGGTGGTAGGGGATTGTGTATGAATGATTGTTCATTTATCACAGCACATATTTATATTATCAAGTCATACTTTTAGATATATCTCCATGTTTGCATAGTGTCTGGTGAGACAAACTACTGGATAAACAGCACAACAACTCTTACCTGGTCTGGTCTGGTGGCTTTGACCTGAGCTGCTGGATGGTGTCGGTGAGCTGCAGTGGAGTGGCGACGTTAGCTCCAAGTTAGCATCGTCTTGTTCGACGGCAGATAAGTCTGTAGACCACATGAAAAACAGCGCTTTAAACAGTGACTTGTCCACTACACATTATACAATGTTTAGCCAACTGAAAGTGGGGCTGGTAGGTGAACCCATGGCTAAGTAACTTGCTAACGTTACGTTAGCTAACGTTAGCAAGGCTAACCTGTTGATCAGTTAACATTAAGCCAAGCAGACATCACAAACAATTTAGGGCCCGCATCCTCGCGGGCCCTAAATTGGGACACAGCTGCTATCTGCAGAAACTGGTAACACTAAACAACTGTATGCAAGGCAAAAACGTTCGAAAAGAAACTTACCAGGTTCCGTTTGTGGCAGCATTACGCTGTCGTCCACAATCGCCTCCAGCATTGCAGTGGCCGAGTTCAGGGCTCCGGTCACTTGGCACGCCGGTCTGTCGCCAAGGACTGAGTCGAGGACATCGAAATGTGGATTTCTCCTTGACCGCCGGTTGCCACTTCGGCCGAGGTCCCTTTTTTGGTCCCGGTAATCTTTTTTGTAACTTTTTGAGCTTGCTGTTAATCTGCTCGATGGTCCTCTCATACCCCGCAGCAGCCATCTCTCGCTGTATTTGCAGAAATACCAGCTTGGTCCGCGAAGCTCCCTCGAGTTTCTTCTGCACCTCTGCCGACGACCATAACGCTAGGAGACAGCTGGTTTCCTCGACGGACCACTGTTGTTTTGATGCATCCATGGCTTCTCTTCTCTTGCTGGTTTTTTAAAAATGGCACTTCACACGGTCTCGTTTATTGTTGTTGGTCTCAATAACCCCGCCCCCTTCCCTGTGACGTATTGGTTCTTTCTTCTAGTCCAGCAAAGAACTGGTGCCACTCTGGAACCGTTTTTTCTGGCCCAGTTGCTGGTTCCCTCTGCACCAGAGGTCTGTAGACAGGCAGAAGCTGAACCAGGTTGTGATCAGCTTTTCCCAGGGGGGGCAGGGGGGATGCGTGGTATGCCTCCTTGGTGTTGGCATGAAATAAATATTGTCTCTGGTGTGACAGGAAACATACTGGGTGAAGGTGGGCAGGGTTGTGGATGGACAGCTGTGGTTGAAGTCCCCAGAGATCAGAAGGAGGGCCTGAGGGTGCTGTATTTGCAGCCTACTCATAACAGAGTGGAGAATGTCACAAGAAGACTCAGCCTTTGCAGACGGGGGTACATACGCTGCTACCATAATGACATGAGAAACCTCCCTGGGTAGATAATATGGTCTCATGCCAACAGCCAGCAGCTCAATGTCCCTGCAGCAATGCTGTTCCTTGATAGTGATGTGCCCAGAGTTACACCATCTATCATTCACAAACACAGCCAGCCCTCCTCCTTTCCTCTTACCGCTGTCCTGTCATGTCTGATGAGCTGGAATCCATCCAGCGCGGCGATCGTGTCCAGTACTTCCGCGTTCAGCCATGATTCTGTAAACACCAGCACGCCGCTCTGCCGGTACTCCCTCTGATGGCGTCCATCTTGTTGGGGAGCGATCTTACGTTCCCTATGTCAACGGACGGGAGGACAGGTTTGTATCGTCTCCTCCGGTGTCGGCGCTGCACTCCGGTGCGACATCCCCGTCTCCTTCTCCGCAGCTTGCGGCAAATATTGTGCCTCTCCTCGGGTGATGCAGCATTAACAGCTGGTCCCAGGTGTAAACAATGGAGCCACGGCTGGGCACCGGGGCCTGCACACGATCATGTCCGTGGAAAAATAGGAAAGAGACCGCTATAAAGAGAGCGGTCTTCATCTCCATACCAAAACAAAACATAAATGCTAGCTAACTGCAAAAAACCCCTCCAAATAAGAAAGTTAAATGAAAAAGAAATTGAAAAAAGCTCAGTGGTGAGCAGGAGCTGCTGTAACAGGCATCCACACTGGGGGTGCCATCTTGTAAACTCATGTGACTCATAGAGGCAGCTCATGCCAAATTTCATGCCTATATCACCAACTAAACAATTACATCACTGAATTATTCCATTAACGTGGCGGCCATCTTGAAAAATGGCCGCCATCTTGAAATTTCAATTGGCTCCGGCAATTTTCTTATCAAGTGACCCATGTAGACTGCTCATACCAATTTCCACGCTTGTATCACCAACTGAATGATTTGGCCTAAAATCAGCTCAATCAGAAATCAAAAGGAGCAGGCGTTGGTAGTAGTTGGTTTGCCTGGTGAGTTGATATTGAGAAAGAATTTTTTAAACAGGGGGTGAATACATCCATGCTAATATAACGCCTAGCATGCTTATCTCCCTTGTTTCGTGTGAATGTGACGATTTTGTGGTCTGCCGACCGTTTTGTCTGTGCAAATGTGAAGAATGCAAATAAATTAGAACGAGTCACTTCAAGGCAGTTATCACCTCAAGCTATCGCATAATATAGGCTACATAGCATCCAGGAATAGCTTGGCCACCACAATAAGTTGGTGCCAGCTTCATCCATTCATTGAATCATTCGTCCTCCATGTTGATATGCTAGCATTCAATGTAGGGTTAGGTTAGGGTTTGAACGTTATGTCATTCACTCCCAATTTGCTGGTTTATCCGGGTTTTGTCTAATCTAGGTAAAACCTATGCGGTGTGGCGGTAGCCAGGTTAGGTTGTGGGCTATGATGCTGTTTCCAGCACTGCATTCAACATTGAGATGCTTCATGCAGACTCCCATGAATGCATTTTTCATAGACCAGTAAATGAATTTGCACACTGCATTTGAAGTTCAAACCCAGACCGTCACCGTCTTGATATAAATGTTAAATGTATAAATGTAAATATAAATGTTTCATTGACTGATCAATTCAATTTCAATCAATCAATCAATTTTATTTATAAAGCCCAATATCACAAATCACGATTTGCCTCACAGGGTTTTACAGCATACCACATCCCTCTGTCTTTAGGACCCTCACAGTGGATAAGGAAAAACTCCCCCCCAAAAAAACCTTTAACGGGGGAAAAAAACGGTAGAAACCTCAAGACTGATGTATGGATAATGTTTTTATGGGAGGACACAGTAGCACCAGACACTTGAGAAGAATGAAATGAGAGCGAATGAGATTCAGTACCTAAGTTTAACCACTGATGTATGTTATATCAAGGCAATTGAATCGAACGCAACTGGACAAAACCAAGTCCAGTTGCGTTCAATTCAATTGCCTTGAGATAACTATGACCTGGATGAATGAGAATATCCACAGGGATGTATGTTATACTGAGGTGGATAAGTAATAATAATAATTAATAATGCATTTTATTTATAACACACTTTGCTACATGTAAAAACATCATAATAAAAGACAACACAAGGAAAAGAGCATCAGAAATATCATAAAAAGCAATTAAAGCAAAACATGTAAGGCATTTAGCAGCAAACAAAAGGGGAAATATAATTATAATTTGTATGATTTCGTAAAAAGGAAAGTTTTAAGTCCTTTTTCAAAACTTTCAGTTGTCTGTGGTGCCCTCAGGTGGTCAGGAAGGGCATTCCACAATTGAGGTGCAGCGGCACAGAAGGCTTGGTCACCCATGGTGCTGAGCCTGGTCCTAGGGCCGACGAGACAGTTTGAGTTTTCGGAGAGGAGGGATCATGTAGGGGTTTGTGGAATGAGCAGTTCTTTGAGGTAAGGGGGGGCATTGCCATAGATGCATTGATGAGTGAGGAGGGAGATTTTGTATTGAATTCTGGCAGAGAATGGGTGTAATGTGTTTATGTTTTCGCACTCTCATCAGGATCCTAGCAGCGCTGTTCTGAGTTGTAGCTGCTGGAGGTTTTTGCCAGGGATCCTGATGAGAAGAGCGTTGCAGTAGTCTAGTCTGGAGGAGTGTAGTGTAAAAGTTAATCCCTAATCAAGTAAAAGTGTTATACTGCATAAGTTGATTAAGAGACTAAAGTCATATAACCATCATATAACCATGTTTTATGTATAAGTTCTTATAAAACTGATTGAGATGCATCTATATGTGTTAACGCATCGTTATACATGTCAAAGTGTTAACAATACAGAGTTATGAGCCCACATTGTATTCATATACTGAAGAACATATATATAACTTGTCATGTTCTGTTTAATGATAACACACACACACATTCAAATGTTTGTATTACCTGATGCACATTTAAAGGTTCACATTGCATAAGAGCACAAGGGACTGCATAAAGAAAGTCCCTGTTTTTAAAAAATAAAGTGAAAGCAGATCCAGATCTAAGGGTGGGAAATTTGGGAAATTCCAGGCCCAAAGTGAAAGTGATTACACCATTAAAAACGGGCCTGTTCATGATTGGACAAAAGGAAAAAGGTTGCCACCAACAGATTTGGATCTGAGTGGGAAGGACTAATAAAAAGAGGTGGGGACTCTACCCAGTCTCCACCAGCATAAAAGCGAGCGCACTAAGAGCGAGTTTTCAGTCCAGCTCCAGGGCTTGACTCATGAGTTGTATGTGTTGAAGCTTGTGAACACATTAAACTCGATTGCATCGGACTCTGCCTGTCTCCAGTGTTTCTTTAAGTGTTAACTAGATGAACCCAAGGTACTAAATTGATATCAGAGGACAACTGAGAAGCAACGCTGAGGACAAGGTCGGGAGCCTCCAGGCCCAATTCCAGGCACCGATTTTTGCCTCTTCAGGAGACAAAGACGTGGACCAGTTTTTCAGAATCTGATAATGCGATTAACATGAGAGTTGGGCGGAGTTTGGCAATATTTCTAAGATGGTGGAAGGAAATCTTGCAGAGGTGTTTGATATGAGCTTCGAAGGTGAGATGGGGGTCAAATCTTACACCAAGGTTGGTGACGGATGAGGAAAGGTGAATGTCATGTCCAGAGAAGGTGATGCTGATTATGGATGGATGGAGGATGGCTGAATCTGGTTTGGGGTGCCAACTAGAATTGCTTCAGTTTTGGAGCTGTTGAGATGTAGGAAGTTGTGATTCATCCACACCTTTATCTCCTCCAGACATATTGTGAGAGTGCAGAGGGCAGACGATGGAGATGAAGACGATGGGGTGGGGTTACAGAGGAGTGTGAGCCAGTTTTAATGTAAAGTTGTGTGTCATCAGCCTAACAATGGAAAGATATTCCATGGCGACTTATGACACGGCCGAGGGGGAGCATGTATAAGGTGAAAAGGATGGGGCCCAGGACTGACCCCCGAGGGACCCCACAGGTGACAGTGTGCATCTGGGAACATGCATTGCCAAAAGAGATGTATTCTGACCTGTCAGTGAGGTAGGAATGAAACCAGTTTAAGGCTGTGAGACTTTATAAACATCAGATTAGTCTAAACGGTGATATAGTGACGTGAAAAATGTGAGATATTCATATATATATGTAGCTAAACTCTGCTAGTTTTCTACCCGGAAGTATTTGTTAACAACAAGGCAATTCCCTCCGAAGGGACACTAACAACTCAAAGTACACGTCAAATAAAATTTCTCCAAACATGTTTTTTGTTATTTTAGGTAGTTATTATCAAGCTAGTGTATGTTCAAGTGTTCACTTCCCCCAATAAGTTGGTTTTAATTCGTTATTTGATTCTATAAACACAGTCTGACCATCTCGAGCTTTTATTTTGGTACTTCCGGTGACCGGCAGTGTGAATTTGCATATTAGCTGAATATTTAGTTTCACCCAGAACATTTAGATTTAACATTTAACATTTACATTTACATTTAGCATTTAGATTTAACATTTAGATTTAGATTTAATATTTAGATTTAACATTTAGATTTAAATTTAGATTTAGCATTTAGATTTAGATTTAGCATTTATATTTAACATTTAGATTTAAATTTAGCATTTAGATTTAGATTTAATATTTAGATTTAACATTTAGATTTAGATTTAATATTTAGATTTAACATTTAACATTTAGGTGCCACATTTAATATTTAGATTTAACTATTTAATATATTTCTAAGTTAACAAATATTGCTGTAAATGTGGTAAAAGGTGATGTTAAAAAATTCACAACACTTTTTTAAACATTGTTTGAAGCTAAATGTGGCAAAATGTTGATGTTATTTTCAGCGTGAGCCACTTTACAAACAGCATCCCATACGAAGGTGAACCGGCGTCTTCTGCCATCAGCAGGTCATTTGTGACCCTGACGAGGGCTGTTTCTGAACTGTGAGCAGACCGGAAACCAGACTGGAATTTTTCTTAGATGTTATTATTTTTTAGGTGATCCTGAAGGTGAGCAGAGACTAGTTTTTCCAGAACTTTGGAGAGGAATGGGAGATTTGAAATGGGTCTGTAATGAGCACAAACCTCTGGGTGTGTGGCCTGATAATGGCGGTTTTGAGGGTAACTGGGACATATCCGGTCTGGAGAGAGAGGTTTATTACTGCGGTAATAAGGGGGCTGATGACAGAGAGGTTATTTTTTTACTAAGATTGTGGGGAAGGGGTCCAGGACACAGGAAAAGCATTCACGTTTTGTGTTTTCTGTTGTCTATTCAATAGTGAAGACCTGCAGAAGCACATGGAAAGGGCTGAAAGACACTTACAGAAAGACTAAGAAACGAGAGAAGGAAAGGAGGAGAAGTGGAGCAAAAGGAGGGAAGGTTAAACCATGGAAATATGCCGACATCATGGCATTTATTGATGCATTTATGGAGGACCGTCCCACCTCCAGTAATATGGTTGAGGTTGGCAGAGATGGAACCAGCGAGAGCGAGAGCATGAACGAGAGTGAGAGTGAGAGCGAGAATGAGAGGGAGAGAGAGGATCCAGGGACCCCATTGTCCCCAGTCCAGCCTTCAGGAGGCAGAGCGCAGGGCCCAGACCAGGCGTCAGACCAGGCGTCAGGGAGAGCTCAGAGCCCAGTAGAAGATCCAATGGAAGGTACCTTGGGGAGTTGCAGAGCCAGAACCCCAAGGGCAGGTGGTGGGGAGCAAGGCGGCAGCCGTAATAGCGGCCGCAATTTAGAGCTTGAGAGTAGGCTCATCACAGCTTTGGATGCCATCAATAGTAGACCCGTTGCCCAGTGTCCTCCGGCCAGTGAGTGTCTGTTTTTCAAGAGCCTCCTGGAGGACTTTAGATTGTTGTCTGTACGCTGACGGCAGGATTTAAAGGTCCAGATGCAAAGGATGGTCTATGAGGCCAGGCTTCGGGAGGTCAACCCATGGAGTGGGGGCCACGAGGCGCAGCTGACAACACTGTGAGAGCTTATTTACCCTTGCAGTACTGTCAGCTGCCCCCTGTTCACCCTCCCTCACACGCACACACATGCACACACTCACTACAGATGTTATGTGTTTTTAATGGTTTTAATGAGGTGTTGTTCTCTCCCTCCCGTATACATACACAAAAAGATTTTTTTTAGAATTTCCACAGATATATTATGTGCACTGTGATGGTGAGGTACCATTCTCTTCCTCCCTATGTACGTGCACACACATTGTTTATACATTCTGTGCTGCTGTTTGACTGATGCTGAAGTGCTGAATCAGGCCTATTGCATTGTTGCATGGATGGCAGTCGCTTTTTGCAATTATTGTATGTCAAATGTTTTTATCAGCATTTGCTGAATTGTTCACTTAATTAAATAAATCTAATGTTTTTTTTTAAAACAATGCTTGGGTTTCTTCTCAAATTTACCATGTTAAGGCCCTGACACACCAAGCCGACGGTCGGCCGTCGACCAAAGTTGGGCGGTCGGTGAGCGTCTGTCGGCCTAGTTTTTGTGGTGTGTCCCGCACCGTCGGCACTTTGGCATTAGCGTTGGCGTCGGCGGCTTTTCGGCCGATTAAGCATGTTGAATCAGCGGCGGAGCTTGTCAGCGAGAGAGATTACTCTGATTGGCTGTTCAGGTTTTATCTCCTCGCCCCTGTAGTGAGTGAATCTGCCTGTAGTGAAACCGGGGCTAACCGGTGCTTCCTCCTCAGGCTAGCTGTGAGGCTAGCGGAGCGTTAGCCGCAGCATGACTGGAGGGAAGCACAGCCAGTTAGCCTCTGCTAGCTTCCCAGCTAGCCCCGGCTCTCCGTTAGAATCCTAACGGAGAGCCGGGGCTAGCTGGGAGTGGCTAGCGGAGAGTTAGCCGCAGCATGACTGGAGGGAAGCACAGCCAGTTAGCCTCCGCTAGTCTCTGAGCTAGCGGAGGCTAACTGGCTGTCTCTGAGCTAGCCCTGGCTCTCTAAGCATCAAGCCCTGGTTTATTCAGTTTAAAGTGGGAAGTAGCAGCGTGTTTATCGGGCAGCTGAGTGAAGTGGAGCCTGCGGAGTAAACACCGGGACCGTCTGGATGTAATAGTCCGTGGAGGTGCAGCGGTGCTCGGCTGCACAGATAGGAAACCAGTCGGCTGACAGGATGTACCACTCTCTCACTCTTCTCTCTCTCTCGCGCAGGCGCACAACATACATGCCACTTGGCCATCGGATGTGGTCCGTGTAGTGTGTTCAAATGCAACTGACACAGGGCGACATGAGGCGACATGAGGCGACATGAGGCGACGTAGACGACGCAACAGTTGGCTTTCGTTGCCGCTAGTTCTTTGATGTCGGTTTGATGTCGGTGTCCTTTATTGTGCACCTTTATTGCACCTTTATTGTGAATAGTAGTGCATCAACTGAATACCATTTTATTCAAACACAGTATTTCAATTTGATGCAAACACACACCTTTTGAGGTGCTCGCTGACCAAACTTTCACTTGATTAAAAAAACAGTGTTGTGGCATATTCAGAGCTTTATGCAGCATTCATTTATTATTTTATTTTCCAACGTTTCGGTTGGAAAATAAAATAATAAATGAATACAGCATAAAGCTCTGAGTATTCACAGTAGTCAGTAATGTTCTATCATATCATGTATTTCATTACTTAATGAAGTTATGGAAATCATGCTTTTTAATGTAGTTAAGAAAAAGACCCTTTTTGGGGGGCACACATCACACAGGCTACCAGGCAACAGTTCCCTCATTGGAAAAATAGGAAACATGCCTCTCTGACACTCTGTGTCAGAGAGGCAGGATGAAAGCTGAAGTGTTTGGGGCTACATTATCTGCTCAGATTCAACTAAATGCTTCAAAACTCATTGGACAATGCTTCACAGTGCAGTTGGACAATGACCTGAAGCATATTGCAAAAGCAACCAAAGACATTTTTAAGGCAAAGAAGTGGAATGTTCTGCAATGGCCAAGTCATATCATCTGACCTGAATCCAATTGAACATGCGTTTCTCTTGCTGAAGCCAAAACTGAGGGCAAAACCCCCAAAACACAAGCAGGAAGTGCAGACGGCTGCAGTAAAGGGCTGGCAGAGCATCACCAGGGAAGAAACCCAGCATCTGGTGATGCCTATGTGTCCAACACTTCAGGCAGTCATTGACTGTAAAGGATTTGCAACCAAGTATTAAAACTGACTGTTTAATTGATGATTATGTTAGTTTGTCCAAATACTTATGAGCCCTTAAAGTCGGGGGACTGTGTGAAGAAATGGTTGTAATTCCTACACGGTTCATACTACATTTTTGAAAAAAGCCTTAAATGAAAGCTGAGAGTCTGCACTTTAAGCAGGTATTCATTGTTTCATTTAAAACCCATTGTGGTGGTGTACAGAGCCAAAATGATGACAACTGTATCATTGTCCAAATAATTATGGACCTGACTGTATACCCATATATGTACCCTACCTCATGCATATTGTCTTGACATTTATGTGACGGCAGCGTATTTTCCCAGTGTTTAATGTCAGACCTATTTAGACTTTTTATTCTATTTTCATTGTCCAAACGTGAAAGTTTCTGTACTCAGGCAAATGCATGAAGTCACATTTCTGTGATAGCATCAAGGCAGAGACATATTTTCCCAGTCTTTAATGTAGGCCAATTTAGTAGTTCTGTTTTCATTGACCAAACGTGAAACTTTCTGTAGCCTACTCGTGTAAATGCTTGAACTGACATTTCTGTGATGGCAGCATAGCATCTACACATATTTTCCCAGTGTTTAATGTAGGCCAGTTTAGTAGTTCTGTTCTGTTTTCACTGACCAAATTTCTTTATTCATATAGCCTAGCTTTTGGGGCTGGGCAGCTGGCAACGGCGCTGTGCTCCAGCCAGTAAACTGCTTTGCAGCTCCTTTAAACGTTCGAATATATGACATCATGAGCCACTTGAGTGACTTGAGCTGCTAAAAATATTTTGGTCAGTGCCGCTGCTTGGGTGACCTTGGCTGCTTTGCAGCTTTTGCAGCTCTTGGTGTGCACGTACAGTGAGAAAGCCTTCTTCATGGCAGCTGAGCTGAAAACACTCTCTCTGAAGTGGAAAGCAAGGTCGAACTAAAGTTGTTCAATATTTTTTTTTCTCTCTTTTTCTTCAATATACAAAACAGTGTGATTTATCATATTACAGTAATACTACTGGTAATGCCAGACAGCATCAGTGATCTACCAGTAAACTTGATGTTAATGAAATTAATCAAACAATTTCCAATGGTAATTTTTCAATGATGTTTTTAATGAAAGACTGAACATTGAGGCTCTTTATCACTTTTTTTATGTACATTTTCTGCTTTTCAATTAAGACAACTTTGCATGTGAAGTTTGTTTGTGTCAGACTCTACACAATAGTGTTTTCATCATCTTATTCCCATCACTGTTATGTTAACAAATCGAGGCCCATATTCATCAAATTGTTAAAGTGACATTTTGGACTTGATTTGAAAATTTAGAATAAAAATTCTTCACATTTATCACTCACAAACTTAAGATTTAAGAGTTTTATGTGATGTAAAAATGCTCGAGAGCTAAGGAGGTGGTGTGGTTGGTGTAGATGGCGGGGAAACTGAAAACTGGAATATCGTCGACTGACAAATAAGTCGAAGAAAATGAGAAAAAAGGCAACAGCAACATGAACTCGGGAGAAGAAGAAACTGATAGTGAGTGAAGTGTATCAGCAACAGCAAGGCAGATAGAGGAATATAAAGTAATAAAACTTTCTCAGAGTGGTGCATCGTTTGGTGGGTGGAATCCAATTTATCTAACAAAACTGATTAACAAGTTGCTAGAGGATGTTAAAAACGCTATGATACTGCGAAATGGATCAGTCAATCAATTAATTTTATTAAGTCCAATATCACAAATCACAATTTGCCTCAGAGTGCTTTACAGCATACAACATCCCTCTGTCCTTTGTGCCCTCACAGTGAATAAGGAAAAACTCCCCCAAAAAAAACCTTTAACAGAAAAAAAAAATGGTAGAAACCTCAGGAAGAGCAACTGAGTACATTATTAGATGACAACAGCAATTAAGTAAAAGCACATTTAAAAAAGTGTGTTTTAAAGAGAGATTTAAAAGAGGACAGAGATGTGGCTCGCCTGATCTCGTCCGGCAGGTCGCTCCAGAGTGACGGGGCCCTGATAGCAAAGGCCCGGTCACCCTTGGCTTTCAATCTAGATCTTGGAATCTCTAATAGGGACCCACCGGAGGATCTCAGACTTTGCCTTGGCTCATATGGGACTAAGCAGTCTTTGATGTACTCAGGGGCCAGTCCCATCCGGGCCTTAAAAGTGATCATTAAAATCTTAAAATCAATTCTAAAACGCACAGGTAGCCAGTGTAATGAAGCTAAAATCGGGGTTATGTGTACTCTTTTGTTTGAATTTCGGGCAGCAGAATTTTGAATAAACTGGAGTCTGGAAAGATTATGTTTACTTAGGCAGGAGTAGAGTGAGTTACAGTAATCTAAACGGGACGCATGAATGACAATTTCCAGGTTCTTGGGAGAAAGAAAGGACTGGATTTTGGAGATTCTGCGTAGTTGGATGAGACAAGACTGGACAATTGTTTTAACATGCTGATTAAAGTTGAGATTACTATCAAAAATTATGCTAAGATTTCTGCAGCTAGGAGTGATACTGGTGAAGAATAAGCCAAGTTGTGGTGAGATGTGATTGTTTGTGGTGTCTGGGCCTATGATAATGACTTTGGATTTGTCTGGGTTCAATTGAAGGAAGTTATTAGACAGCCAGATTTGTACTTCATTTAGGGTTAGGGTGGAGAGTGTTCAGTTGATGGTTGATGGTAGGGTCAAAAGAGAAATAAAGCTGTGTGTCATCTGCGTATAAATGGAAACTAATATTGTGTCTGCGGATTATGTGTCCTAGTGGTAACATGTAGACTGAGAAGAGCAGCGGGCCAAGGACTGACCTCTGAGGTACTCCACAAGACAAAGATGCTGTGGAAGATCTGCAGTCACCAATAGCAACATTAAAAGTCCTATTTTGGAGATATGAGTAAAACCAGTCTAAAACTGTGCCAGAGATGCCAACCCACTTCTTGAGACGTTCCAATAAAATCAGGTGATCCACGGTATCAAAAGCTGCAGTGAGATCTAAAAGGATTAAAATAGATGAATGGCCAGAGTCAGCTGCTAAAAGAAGGTCGTTGAGCACTTTGAGGAGCGTAGTCTCTGTGCTATGGGCCGCTCTAAAGCCAGACTGGAATTTTTCAAACAGGCCATTTCTGGTCATAAATTAAATTACCTGTTCTGCAACAATTTTTTCTAAAACCTTGGCCAGAAATGGAAGTTTGGAAATGGGACGAAAGTTGTTCAGGATGGTGAGGTCTAATGAGGGTTTTTTGAAAAGTGGTTGTACTAATGCAGTCTTGAAGTGGTCGGGAACTATACCTGATGAGAGGGAAGAGTTAATTATAGTTAAAATAAAAGGACAAACTAAATGCAGGACTTCTTTAAGGAAGCAGGTGGGGATGATATCAAGAGGACAGGATGTGGACTTCATGTTAGAGATGGTTTTGCCAAGATGTTCTACTGAGACAGGGTGAAATAAATTTAAAGAGCACGACAGATTAATAGGTAGATCGAGTGTTACAAGAGGCAGTTGGGCGATTTGATTTCTTATTGTACTGACTTTGTTAGAAAAGAAAGATTAAAAACTCCTCACGTCTCTGTAGACGATTCAATCACAATGGGAGGGGCATCTGTAGTGCGGCTGATATTAAAAAGCACTCTGGTGTTATGCTGGTTTTTCTCAATAATATCTGTAAAATAGTTTGCTCGAGCATTTTTAATTTTCAAATTAAAATCTTTCATTAAAATTTTTAGACTGTCAAATTGGACAGTTAATCGTGTGGCCTTCCATTTCTGTTCTGCTTGAGGACAGACATATACATACACCAGGTACTTTGTGATGTCCTGTGGTGTCTTTGTTGGTGCTCTTTTGACAAAGAAAACCACAAGAACAATTAATATTTGTTACAAAGTTATTATTTATATTTTCATATATTATTTCTCACTTTCACAGTTAATTTACAAAAAAAGAAGCAAAGTTAACTTAATGGTCACTGATGGTGTCATCCAGTGATGATATGCTGGGGAGATAGCTGGAATCATCAGGATCTGCACTGACTGAGGTTACGTCAGATTCCTGAAGAGAGGGACATTCCAGGAGAGAGCATTTTGCTTGTGGGCCATCATCTCGACCAACTCTGCGCTTCTGTGGTGTTGAAGAGCAGAGTGGGAGAAACTGGGATGTGTTGTTGCCCACAGCAACACTCCTTGTCGCCACTGTGGCTTGAGAGCCTGGAAAATATACATTGCATTATTTCATAAACCATCCATGACATTTTCTAGTTTTAATATTAATGATAACATGTGTAACTTGCTGTCTGTCTTAAATGACTAGGCTCTAGGTTCTTAAATCAGCATTAACAGCATGAGGTGTAGTCCATGAGTGTTTTCTTTCAACAAATATATTGTGCATACCTGTTATCTGTCCGTTAACATCATAGACATTTCAACACACCTGTAGTCTTTCTGTTGTACAGTGTTCTTTTGGACAGTTGGGTGGCCACTGTCCTTCTCCCCACATAGCAGTCTGTTTGACATCCAATTTCTCTTGTGGCCTTTTGCAGGTCATCACACTGGCATGCTGCATCTCTTGTGGTTGGCAGGGTCTGCTTTATGAAAACAGATAAAAGTTGAAAATTGTTATCTATAAACTGAAGTTCATATCTCCTGACCAATGACACCCTGGTAAAAATGTATACCAAATCATGGACTGCAAGCATTCAAAATACTCTTAAGTTGTTCCAGTAAAATTATGTGACAATTAATATTTGGGACCTATTTGAGGCAAATTTAATCAATCTCAGTATCAGAACATATTTATATTAATTATAGTAAGAAGCCACATTATTAACAATTAACAACAATGATACATACAACAACAGTAAATACAAATAAAAAAGAACAACCACTAATTAATCTGGTGGCGTTTCAATGGACTGCCTGGGTTATTGCAAATAATTTAGCAGCTAATATGCAGGAATATCAACTTTTTTCTGTGCACAGTGAACACAGCCTGTCCCCCCGGACAGCCTGGACAACCAGACTGTATCCACTGACTCTGTACCCTGCCTCATCGATCAAGGTGGTCACATGTAGATTCATTTATATAAGTAACCTTGCAAACCGGTAAGACAAGCGCAATATAAAACGGCATAATTTTGCCATTTTAAATTTGATTTATAGCACACATGGCATATCCACTCTTACAGTCGGTAACGGATATTAGATATTGCCAGTGGGAAGATGTGGCCCCGTTTGAGAAGTCGGCATTACGGAAAATTTGTGCACTTAGGCCTAATTATTTATAAGTAGTGAATTTTCATTACAAGCACCATTAACATGAGGATGACGCTAACATCAGCTTGCACGATGTAAATTCACATTAATGGGCTCACCACCTTCAAAATGTCACTGTTACTCTGGACTACTAATGACTAAATAAGTAACGTTATAAAAATAAACTGCTGCTCATTGGTGTGCACATTACGTTACCGACAATATGGCGCTTGATGTTGGCGGGCCAAGCTGATGGAGTCTGGAGGTCAAGTCGGCATTATGGATAATTGTCATTAGCTCTTTTGTAGATAACCTGTATATTTTCAGTGCATGAACTAATACATGAAAATGAGTAAACAAGTTTAACTGTGTAAAGAGAGTTAGAGGCACACAAGGTAACTTACACTCATCGGTGGGATCTTGACGTTACAGCCAACTGTGGCACCTGATGTCGGCGCAACTGACGGATGAAGTCCGGGAAGGGAGATGGTGGGCTCAGCCTCATTCACCAGTAAAAGTGGTTTAGAAGTAAAGCCCAGTTGTTTTTGATGATAGTTGTGAAAACTATCCATGGTGAAGTGGTTGCTGCAGAGGTGGCTGTTGGCGGTGATCTTCAGCTCTCCAACAGTATGGCGCCTCACAAAATCAATCCATCGTTTCCTCAGCTCTTCACTTTTTGGGAATTTAAATAATGACACAGAGCCATTATTTAAATCATGGCACGTTCAGCCTTATATAGTAGGGGAGGGGTCAAGGTCACCCGGGATACGGCTCGACGTCACGCTGTATCCCTTTTTTGCACGGTCAGAAAATCAAAAAATTGAGAGGATGACAAACAGTTTAAGGCTATAACTCCACAAATCGGTAATGCACAATCCCCAAACTTTTCACATGTTTTCTGTAACAATTTTCCAACATGTATAAGGTGTTTAGAAGCAAATCATTGTATTCACTTTCCACGGACTTTAATGAGCGAATTTCCTCATTTATCCAGGGTTGAGAGGTATTTTTAGCCTTTTTGGTTTTAAAAGGTGCAACTATGTCTAGAATGTCTGAGCAGGTGCTGTTAAAACCATTTAAAATATCATTAGTGTTCATTAAAGAGCAAATTTGGAACTCCGAGGAAGCAAATTCTTGACAGAATATGGAGGCAGAGGTTGAATTAAAAATGCGGGAGCGTGTCTGACTTTCAGGTTGGTTTGAAATAATGGGCAAGGCGGTGTTAAATAAAATACAATTATGATCAGTGACCCCAATATCAATACAGAGCATGTTGTTTACAGTAATTCCAGTAAATAAAACGAGATCCAATGTGTGGCCTTTGGTGTGAGTAGGACCAGTAGGAGCGAGAGACAAACTAAAAGATTCCACCAGATTTAAATACTCATTAGCTAAAAATTTCTCAGGGCAACAAATATGCACATTAAAATCACCTAAAATTAAAATATTATCGAATTTAGAGATAGCAGTTGACAATAATTCTGAGAATTCTGTGATAAAACCAGTTGTAGATTTAGATGGTCTATAAATAAGAATACAGAGGGTCCGTGCGCTACCCGAAACAGTGAAACAGAGGGATTCAAAGGTAGTGAAAGACCTAACAGTGGTGCTACAACATTTAAAACAGCTCTTATAGAAAACAGCTAGACCACCCCCTCGGCCAGTTAATCTGGGTTGGTTCAGCTAAGAGTAGCCAGGGGGACTCGTTTCTATTAAAGAAGCTATGTTATCCTGGGTCAGCCATGATTCAGTGATTAGAAAAAAAAAATCAAGATCATGGCTGACAATAAAATTGTTACATAAAAATGATTTATTAGAAAGGGATCTGACATTAAGAAGACCAAGTTTACTGTTAAAAGCAGTGGGATGTACGCTATCTGGAGTTGGTGTACACTTAACTGGAATGAGGTTACTATTGACATTTGATTTGTTTTTATTCTTAGAATCTAATTTAGCCTTTGGCAGTCTGGGTTGGTTAATGATGAACACAGGAATCACAGAAGGCCTATCAGGGATAGGGGCCTGCAGAGAAGTATGTCAGTCAGATAGATGAGGTAGATAATTCCTTATGTTTGCTGAAAATTGTTTCACACCATGTCTGGACAGATGAATACCATCCCATTTGAGTAAATAATCTTTCCTCCAAAATGAATCAAAGTGGTCAATAAAACCAGTAGCAGTGCAGAAAGTATGTAGCCAAGAATTCAGACTGAACAGGCGGCTAAAACGTTCAGATCCCTTTCTCAGTGTAGGAACAGGACCAGACAGGATGTATGTTTTACCAAGGCTTTCAATAGTGGTCGCTAAAGACTCGAACTCATAGTGGAGTTTAGCTGATTGCCTCATCATGACGTCATTCGTTCCCAGGTGAACAGTTAGGCCTACAGTGTGGACAGAGGTATGCAGATCGATAATAGCAGGGGCTTGTTCAATCATATCAGCAACTTTAAAACCGGAGAAACAATATGTAATGGTGTGAGGAAGTTCAACAAATCTGACCATTGAATCGCCAAGCAACAGAACTTCATGTTGAGCGTCTGGGGAGTCCACACCGTGTCCGTAGACAGCGAGTTTGGGTTGAGCTGCCCAGTAGGCAGCTAGTGCCCTATTAGCATTGCTAGCATGTTGCCGGTTTTGTGTATGAGTGAGATACCTCTGCGTTGACTGTGAAGGCAAGTACCGAGGACCGGGCCGGGCTCAGCGGAGTGTGGATGGTTAGATGCTCGCGCAGAGGGAGGCACCAGGCCAGC
The DNA here is from genome assembly GCF_041903045.1 of Epinephelus lanceolatus. Taxonomy (NCBI): domain Eukaryota; kingdom Metazoa; phylum Chordata; class Actinopteri; order Perciformes; family Serranidae; genus Epinephelus; species Epinephelus lanceolatus. The sequence continues at coordinate 50,457,202 of NC_135735.1, read as the reverse complement.
AGCAGGTGGTTGTGCTGGGGGAGAGGAGATAAGCCAGGCAGGTTGTCCGGCTCCAACCGCTGGAGTGACAAACGGGGCCGTTTGGGGGCCGATGGAGGGGACAGTGAGTCCGTGGGTGAGGTTGGATTTTTGGCTATGGAGTGTTTTCTGTTGGCCAGTCCGACATGGTCTACTCTGCGTTCAAGTGGGGGAACAGGGGAGAGGACTGACTCAGAGGAAAGCTCAGCCAGAGGGGAGTTTGTGAAGGGGATGTCATCACCACCACCAGTACCAGACGGGTCATAGAGGGGAAGAGAGAGCCTTCTGTTGCCTTTCACTACAGACGAGCAGGAGGGGAAAGAAGACGGCAAGCCAGGGACTTCAGCAGCACCAGCCGCCGCATCCGCAGCCAAGATCCGCTGGTTACCCACAGGCTCGAGATATGGCAGTCGGGAACACAGCTCCGACTGCTGCTGGAGGAGGTCCTCGATGAGCCGCTCAATGGACCGGAGCTCAGCCCTCATCTCAGTGACCTCAGCCGCCGACGGGGCCATCGGTAAAGCTGTAAAAGAAATAAAACCACAGCCAGCAAAACGCCAGGACGGGCAAATGGCGAGATGTGTGGGACTATTTGCCGCAGTATGGATATCAAAGCAGCGGTGAAAAGACAGCTGTCCAACCCAGGGAATAGCAGAGAAACTTACCACCGAGGGCCCAAACCGGGCCCGCTATGGATGAATCAGCACTGGTAAATTTCAGATGTCAGATGTTATGTTGTTATGTCAGCTGGCAGAGATTTTCAACGCCGACGCCAGAAGGAGGGCCTGAAGAACACAGCGTGTGGCGCTGCTTCAGTTGCAGCAGTAGTCTGTGAATGGCCAGTCAGTGTTGCCAGAGTAGAGCCGCTGCTCCTTATGGCCTATTTCCACCAGATGTGTGTTGGTTGCGTCTCCGCTCTGGCACGGCAGCGGAGCCGATAGGATTCAATTCTAGTCAATGTGTGTGTTTCCACCGGCTACAGCTGTGCTGCGTTCCGGCTCCGTCTCAGCTCCAGCACTCCGGATATTGGCCAAAGCCCCTTTACCAGCGAGATGCAATGAGGTGTCACCACAAAAAAAAGCATATGACATGCTATGGAAAGAGGGACTCCTTATCAAATTTAAAGGCGCTGTATGTAAGAATGTGGCAAAATACTGCCGCGAGTCGTGTCTGCCCCCCCTCCCCTACAGATTCAAGGTTGCTGGACAGCGGCATGCTGGAGACTGATTTGTTTGCCCACAGGCGCCGCGTCACCGCGTCCTTGATCTTCGGTTTTCCACTGACTCTGTACCCTGCCTCATCGATCAAGGTGGTCACATGTAGATTCATTTATATAAGTAACCTTGCAAACCGGTAAGACAAGTGCAATATAAAATGGAATAATTTTGCCATTTTAAATTTGATTTATACACATGGCATATCCACTCTTACAGTCGGTAACGGATATTAGATATTGCCAGTGGGAAGATGTGGCCCCGTTTGAGAAGTCGGCATTACGGAAAATTTGTGCACTTAGGCCTAATTATTCATAAGTAGTGAATTTTCATTACAAGCACCATTAACATGAGGATGGTTCTCCACTGCTGCCAGGATACAGCAGTGGAGGAGCCGGCTGCTAATGCTATGTACTGGGACACTGCTAACACTGCTGCCAGGATACAGCGGTGGAGGAGCCAGCTGCTAATGCTATGTACCAGGACACTGCTAATGCTGCTTGCCGTGCTACTGTAGCTCAGTCGTAACTGTAACTGATGCTGAGACTCTACTGACTGTGTGACTGGTAGACGCCGGTGGGTGGCGCAACAGACCAAAACACAAATTCAAAACATAAACATGATTTGCGGACTGTAAAAATGTTTTTTAAATGCGAATATTCTGGCTGTACTATTGTTGTCGGTGAGATCAGTATGTTATATGAACATTATTCCTTAGTCTCTGTGACATATTAGGATGATTTTACAGCTATTTGCTTTAGATTTCGTACATATAGCTCCTTTAACAAATTAGGTGTAAATGGTAACATGTACAGTTGGGTGTTGATTTTCCTGTTAGGGAGGACCATAGAAGTTAAAGTGGGTACAGATTATTCCAATAAATATTCAGTGGAAAATGGTATCTCACAGGATAGTATGTGCAGTCCATTGCTATTTAACATAATGATTAATGACATCTTTGAAGAGGTTGAGATTGGCATAGGAAAGTCGCTTTATGTTGACGATGGAGCACTCTGGGTCAGGGGTCGAAATGTGGATTAGACAAAATGCAACCTGCAATAAATAAAGTTGAAGAATGGGCAAACAAATGGGGATTTAAACTGTCTATTTAAAAATCACAGGTAATATGCTTTGCTAAGTGCCACAAACCAGTACACCTGAAGCTATATGGACAAATACTTGAGCAGATGAAAGTAATTAGATTTCTTGAAGTTCTGCTGGATGAAAAACTCACCTGGTGTCAACATATTGAAAAATTAAAAAAAACAAATGCAAAAAGATCAATAATATACTGTGACGCTTGTCAGAAAGGGACTGGGGGGCAAACAAAACATCTTTATTAAACATTTACTGCGCTCTCATGAGAGCAGTCTTGGACTATGGATGTGTGGCTTAAATGTCCACAGCAGAAACAAACCTTAAAAAGCTTGATGTGGAACAGGCTCAAGCCCTCTGAATTTGTTGTAGAGCATTTAAAACATCACCAATATCTGCGCTACAAGTAGAAATGGGGGAAATGCCGCTACAAATCAGGAGGGTCAAGCTTATGTTGAAATATTGGATAAATCTGCAAGGGCAGAGCGGGTTATACCCTACTAAAGCCATTCCCCAAGATTGTTGGGAGCATAATAAGTCCAACTTTCATAGTCTTGGTTGGGTAGGGTGACATAAAACTAAGCCCCAGTGTTCCAATATCAGATATACTTCCATAGAGATTCATCATGCCAACCATAGACACAAATCCGCAACAGAAATTAAAAGAAAAACCTAAAAAAAGTACCACAGTGGACAATAGTGCAAAGATATATTGATCATGACCAACACAAGATATTCATTACAGATGGTTCAAAAGAACCAGAGACTGGGCATGTGGGTGCTGCATTTTGTGTGTCTCATTGTGAAATAGCAGTTAGAAAAATATTATCAAACCACCTTTCAGTATACACAGCAGAATTAATTGGAATATTTTTAACATTACAATGGGTGGAAGATAACAACCAACCCACTGCCATAATCGCCTCCGATAGCTTGTCAGCACTTTCAAGCATTAGGCTAAATGTAGGAAATCAACATGCAGGCAGGATACTATTTATGAAATTTATCATGTGTTGCTCAAAATACATTGCAGGGGACTGATATCTCCGTTCTCTGGGTTCCTGCTCATATAGGGGTAGAAGAAGGAAATGAAAAAGTAGAAATATTGGCTAACAATCACTAAAACTACAGGTAATCAACTTGCAAGTACCATTAAGTAAATCAGAGGTCAAAACTATTATAAAGGACAATATGCACAAAACCTGGCAGGAATATTGGGACTTCAGTGACACAGGGAGACATCTTTATAGTATTCAAAAACATGTGGGTGCTGGTAAATTATGGAGTGGGAGCCCAAGGGAGGAGATGATCATTACCCATCTGAGAATAGGACATACTGGATTAAATTACACTCTCCATAGAATAGGGAAGCATCCTGCTAGACTATGTTCAAACTGTAACGAACTGGAAACAGTTAAACATGTACTTATAGACTGCAACAGATATGAAGAAGAAAGGCAGTTAATAGCCGGACCAACTGTAGAAAAGCAAAGTATTACATTAGGGAATCTCAATCTACTTGGAAGGACATCAAGGAATACGTAAAACATAATACAAGCTTCTGTTTAATTATTTAGGAGTAACAGGAATAATAGAGAGAATTTATCCTCTGTCTTTTTTTGTTTGTGTGTTTGTTTGTTTTCCTGCCAATCTACCGCTCCACACTCCAGTCCAGTAGGTGACGGTAATGCACCGTAAAGCTGTTTTGCCAACCGCCATTAAAATGCAAAAAACAGAAAGACAGCAGTTTCTGGCGGACGATTTTGGCACGACACTGTACGTGTTTATGCTTTATCCTCCGACGTTTGGCGGAACCATTCTCTTGCGGGAATAGGGACTGAGCAGAGACAGTGACGGAAGTGGAATTCGGAGACTCGGTTGGCGGTAGGATTGAAAATTGTTTGGCGGTTTCGCATAAACTGTACTTTGACTGTAGCGCCATGTCCTCGTCCTCAGGGGGAAACAGTGAGAATGAAATGGAGTGGATGATCTCTAGATCTGCTAGAATGAAAAGAGCGCTTAGAGATAGGCAAGAAAGAGCGAGGAGTTGGTCAGAAGAAAGTGAAAACTCGAAAAGTCATAACAAGAAGACGCGGACCTCTCCAATAAAAACAGCGCATGAGGAGCAAAAACAGACAGATGAGTTGAAAGTAATGATTGAATTTGATCGGGAGGGGGGTCATTTCCACCCGATCAAACTAACGAGCAATTGAACAGGAAATTGGTAAGATCAAGTTAGCAAAGCTGCTGAATAAAAAGAGAGTGCTAATTCATGCAGTGAGCAAACAACAGCAGAATAAGATCATTAAAATGACATTGCTAGTAGGGGAAAAGATAAAGGCCTATGTACCTGGAGCACTTGCCAGGTTGAAGGGAGTAATCTCAGGGATACCACTTAGTGTGTCTATGGATGACATTAAAAAAGAAGTCAAAGGAGGGAAAGTGATTGATGCGACCAGGATTAAGAGCAAAAGGGATGGTATTCTGAAAGACTCAATGTCAGTGATTCTACAGTTTGAGAACAGCATCCCAAAATCAGTGCAGATTGGGTACATGAATTACAATGTGAGAGAGTATATACCTAAACCAATCAGGTGCTTTATATGTCAAAGAATGGGACATATTGCTAAAGAATGCAAAGGGAAACTACGGTGTGCACGATGTGAAGGGCAGCATGAGTATGGAAAATGTGGAAAAGACGCTCAAGTGAAATGTTGTAACTGTGGAGGAGATCATAGTGCTGCATACGGAGGATGCATAGTTCATAGTAGAGAAGCAAGGGAAGCTCAGAGAGTCAAAATAATGGAGAATGTCTCATATGCAGAAGCTCTAAAGAGAATAAGAAAGGAGGGAGCTCACAGTATGGATGTCAGTGGAAAGGGACAGAGGGATACAGTGGAGAGAGCAAGCACTCAAGGAAATCAGACCCAAATACGAGGGCCCTCTGTACCAGAGCAAAGGATATGCTCACATAAATGTAAAGTGGATGACAGCACCATGGTAGTGAAAAAAGAGAACTTTGTGGCTTTTATCTGCCATGCCATCAATGCAGCAGTAAACATGAAGAAGAAAAGTGATAAAATTAAGACAATTGTAGAGGCAGCAGGAAAATTCCTCGACATGAAAGAAATTAAAGCTGATCAAATACCTACACTGTTGACAGTAGCAGAAGCTGCAGAAAACACCAAAGATGTGCCTTGATGCATACTATTTATAGTTATACACATTCTTCAATGGAATGCCAGAAGTTTGTTAGCTAATGGTCAGGAGCGTAAAAGATATATTTATGATCTGGAAGTAGTTCCAGATGTTATTTGTGTTCAGGAAACTTGGTTGAGACCACAGATAGATTTTAGGATCCCTGGATTCAGCGTAGTTGGACATGACAGAGATGAAAAGCATAGTGGAGGAGGTTGTGCCACATTTATCAAAGATGGGTTGGCCTACAGAGAGATCACCTCACCTAAAGAGATAGAGTGTGTTGTAGTAGAGCTCTGCAGCTCACGGAAGGAAAGAAATTTGAAGATGATAAACTTCTATAATCCATGCAGGAACTTAACATGTGACATGTTTAAAGAAATAGCAGGTATAGTATATAAGAGAGAAATTTGGTGTGGGGATTTCAATGCTCATAACAGCTTATGGGGCAGTAACCTTACAGACAATAACCGGAGTGTAGTTGAGGAAATGATGGATGAGAGAAATCTGGTTTGTATTAATGATGGAAAAGGAACCAGAATAAATGTAAACAGAGGAGCAGTATCAGTACTAGATCTTACTCTGGTGTCAGATAAAATGGTGAATATTTGTGAATGGTGTGTTAAAGATGACACTACACTAGGAAGTGATTATTTTACAATTATTACCACAATAAATGATAATGTGTGCAAACAAGAAGGGTATATAGTCACCAGATGGTGCATTAGTAAAGCTAACTGGGAACATTTTAGGTTGTGTTGTAAGGAGACTGCACACATGGTAACACTTGAAGGAAATATTGAGGAATGTGCTAGTGAAGTTACAGGGCATATCTTAAATGCTGCAAATCTTTGTATCCCAAAAAGAACAACAAAAGGTGAGGTAAGAGTAGTCCCCTGGTGGAATGACGAATGCAGCAGAGCAATAAAAGAAAGAAACAAGGCTCTTAGAATGTTAAGAAAGAACATGTCAATAGAGAACCTTGTAGATTACAAAAGGAAAAGGGCTGTAGCCCGAAGGATAATAAAGGAAGCAAAAAAGGAAACATGGAGAAACTATTGTTCATCCATAGGAAGAGAAATAAAACTACAAAATGTTTGGGCAATGTTTAAGAAAATGAGTGGAAAAAAAAGTTCTGGTATAAACCCAGCGTTGGTCAGTGGTCAGCGGGTAGCTATAGCAAACAAAGAAAAGGCAGATGTGTTAGGTGAGACATTTGCTGCTGTGCATAGCGGTGAACACCTGGGTGATAAGCATAGGCAGCAAAAGAAGAAGATACTCAGAGAACTTGGAGAGGTAAGGAAGAAGAAAGAAAGCTTTACAACAACACTAGACATGGAATTAACAATGCAAGAACTTAACATAGTGCTTAAAGGTACTGGGTACACAGCCCCAGGGGAAGATCAGCTCTGTTATGCCATGTTCCAGCAGCTCCCTGAAGTGTCATTAAATAAAGTGTTGAAATTCTTTAATAAAATCTGGAGAGATGGAGATGTTCCAAGTAGTTGGAAAAGGGCAATTATATTGCCATTTAACAAGCCAGGGAAAGATCACACTAACCCTAGTAACTATAGACCAATAGCACTCACGTCCCACCTGTGTAAATGGATGGAAAAGATTCTTGTACACAGACTTTCGTATGTATTGGAACAGAGAGAATTAATAAAGGATATTCAGTGTGGGTTTAGAAAGAGTCAATCCACTACAGAAGCACTAGTTAGGGTAAGTAATGATATTGAAAAAACATTAAAGATGAAAGAAACAATGGTAATTGTATTTTTTGACATAGAAAAAGCATATGATTCAATGTGGAGGGAAGGTTTACTTATTAAGTTAAATCAAATGGGCATTAATGGAAGAATGTATAATTGGATAATGAGCTTTCTCTCAGACAGGAGAATAAGAGTGAAAGTTGGGGCAGAACTTTCAAAAGAGTTTAAAGTGGAAAACGGTACCCCACAAGGGAGTGCAATTATCCCAGTGTTGTTCAACATAATGATAAATGATATTTTTGCAAATGTAGAAGGAGGTATTAGATCAGCTTTGTATGCAGATGATGAGGCCATCTGGATGAGAGGGAGAAATGTTTCTCATGTGATGGAAAAAATAAAGAGCAGTTGAGGAAGTAGAGAGATGGTCATATCAATAGGGCTTTAAGATGTCAGTAAATAAGTCCTGCTATATGATGATCACAAGTAAGAGAAAGATTGAGGTGGAGAATATAACAATGTATGGTCAGCCATTAGAGAGGGTGGCTGAATTTAAGTATCTGGGCCTATGGCTTGACAGTAAATATTCATGGAAAAAACAAATTGAGTTCATGGAAACTAAATGTAAAAAAGTCATTAATTTGCTGAAAGCTGTGGCTGGATGTGACTGGGGGGCAGACAAACAGGCTCTTCTTGACATGTATAGGGCACTCATGAGGTCAATACTTGACTATGGATGCATAGTGTATGGTGCAGCAGCTCAAACATCATTACATAGATTGGACAGATTACAGTACAGAGCATTACGTGTATGCACGGGAGCCATGAAGACTACCCCCATTAATGCTCTGTTAATAGAAGCAGGAGAGATGCCTCTGGAGTTACGGAGAGAAAGGGTATCATTAGCTTATTGGATCAAGCTTAAAGGAAGTGGGGCAAAGAATCCAGCTGCACAAGTTCTACAAAGCTGCTGGGAATATTCCAGGTTTCAGAGGAAAGGGTTTGGGTGGACAGGAAATGAATGGGCTAGAAAGTATGGGATAGATAATTTAGAATTCACACAGCCCAGTCCAGTCAGTATGGTCCCTCCATGGATCTACCCTGAAGCAAAGGTGGACATGAATGTTTGTAATATGAAGAAAGAATTGCGACTGAGTGAAGTGGGTGAAAGAACTAGTGAATACCTAAGAACTAGGTATTACAACTACCTCAAAATATTCACAGATGGATCTAAGAACACAAAGGAGTGTGTGGGAGCAGGGGTGTACATACCATTATTTGGAGTGAACATTTCAAAACGCCTGTCAGACCACTTGTCAGTATTCACAGCAGAAATGGTGGCTGCAATTATCAGTCTACAGTGGGTGGAGGAGGTCAGACCAGATAGGGTGGTGATATGTACAGATTCAGTTGCTATTTTGGAAAGCCTACAGTCAAAAAGCATAATCAGGGAAGATTTGTTCATTGAAGTACAGCACAGTTTGTTCAGACTTCACAGGGGTGGAATTGAGGTACAGTTCTGCTGGGTGCCAGCTCATACAGGGGTGAAGGGAAATGAGGTAGCTGATAACCTAGCAAAAAGGGCTCTGGAAAAGAACATAACAATCACAATACCTTATGGAAAAGGAGAGGGTAAAAAATGATAAGGGCTATAGGCGAGGAAATTTGGCAGAAAAGATGGGAAGATGATCAGAAAGGAAGAAAATATCACAACATACAAAAATCGGTTATAACAAAAATCTTTAAAGAAAGGAACAGAAGAGAAGAAATCATCATGATGAGGCTTCGAGTTGGTCATACTGGTCTGAATGACACAATGAATTTAATTGGGAAAAAGAATACTGACAAGTGTGAGAGATGTGGTGTTAAGGAAAATGTGGAACATATTTTAATACACTGTCTAAAGTATGCTTCAGAGAGAGAGAGGCTACAGAGGAAAGTCAGAGCAGCGCAGCAGGACTGGAGTATGGCTGGAATTCTAGGAACTGAAGGGGAAAGAGAAAAGATCCAAGTTGTAAGGAAAGCATTATTCAGCTTTCTGAAAGAGACCCAGTTGATGGGTAGAATCTAGAGGTGGGGATATGACGCTACACACTCTTGTACAGTAGGTGGCGGTATGCACCTGAACGTTGCTTGCGATCCGCCATTAAACGAAGGAAGAAGAAGAAGAACCATTCTCTTTGTTCCGGCATCACAGGGGAAAACATGGCGGCAGAGGGAGATGTCGATTTGGACCTTGAAGCCGAGGAAAACTGCACGGGAAAACCGGCAGAAAAGCCTCGGAAACATGACAGCGGAGCTGCTGACTTGGAAAGAGTCACGGACTACGCGGAGGAGAAGGAAATCTCCAGCTCTGACTTGGAAACGGTGAGAGCTCTGGGCTAACATTAGCCGGGAAACATGTGGCCACTGCTGGCTACACTGATACCAAACCAAGTGATATGTCGGCCGGATGTGTTCTCTGTCTTATAACGTTAAGTAGTTGTCTAGCGAGAGTTTTGCTTTGCTGTCATGCTGTCAGCGTTTGCTTGGTAATGGTGCAGTGAAAGATTCATTCGGTGGCTAACTGCGTCAGAGCTATGTAGCTAAAGCTAACGTTACTGTCCACGTTTCCCTCCATTGAACCAACATGCTAACAAAGTAGTTTAGTACAGGTTTGTGGTGTTTGTATTTAACTATAATATCTCAATTTTATTCTACTTTATTCTTCTCCGCTTCATCTGAGAGGGAAATACCACTGCATTATTATTGAATTGAATTGTTTATTGATCTACAGTCAGCTATCTCGTACACAGACGAGTGCTGTTCTTCCTGTGGTCAAAATTACAAATTGCATATCATTTTTAGACATACAAGCATGCATTCATACAGCATACAACACAAACAAAAACATTAAATAAAAAGAGGAAATGAGAATCATTAATTGATTTAAGTTGGTTATATTCTGATCAACTCATAGTCTGAGAACCCTTATGTACTTATGAAGTCCAAAATAAAAGGTACATAGCTTCTTTTAAAAGAAAAAAAGAAAAAAAATCATGTAATACCTCGTGTGAACAAATACAATTTCAATTTGATTTTAAAGGCCATCTTACTTGTTTCATTAACCAAAAAAACATGGTAAAGAATTCCATGCTACCATTGCTCTGTAGTGCAGTGTTCTCTGTCCGGCCCCTGTCTTATAAGCAGGCAGCAGCAATCTCCTCTCTGATGACTGATGTGTAGAGTATTTGTGTCTATCATAAGAAAACATCAAGCTATTAAATAAACTATCAGGACTCTTTGCTGTTATTATATTTCTAATAAAACTGATGGGTAGTGTAACCTACTTTTAATTGGTAACCAATTCAACTTATTAAGCATCTCACATACTCTAGTTCTGTATGAGCAGTTGAGCACTATACGAGCAGCTTTGTTTTGAGCTACCTGTAGCCTATTAAGATTATTTTCTGATGTGTTGGACCATGTGACTGTGCAGTAATCAAACTGAGATAGGACTAAGGCTTGCATTAATTGTTTAGTCAAGCATCCTGGTAAATATGTCCTACAATATCTAATTGCAGCCATCCCTCTACCCATTTTCTTCAACATTTCATCTATCTGGCTTGTCCAGGACATTCGGCTGTCAATCAGCACACCAAGTAGCTTAACTTCTGTGACCTGTTCTATTTCTTTATCATCTAGTTTTAACTGCAGTTTTGGCTCTATCTTCCCTCCCCGTTTAGAGCATAATACTATGCATTTTGTTTTTTCTATGTTAAGCACCAGTTTATTTATGTTAACCCATATCCTAATCAATACTAGCTCTTCATTTAGAACCTTTTCAAGATCTCCTGGTGTCGACGCTGCTGAATGAATGGTTGAGTCATCTGCGTACATAGCAATGGAAGCATGGTTTAGAATTAAAGGTAAATCATTTGTAAATATTGAAAATAAAAGTGGCCCTAAACAACTCCCGTGCGGCACTCCACAGCTCATAACCCTCATTTCTGAAAAACCACCATTAAAGTATACACAGTATTTTCTATTTGTAAGGTAACTATTGATCCAGGCAACAGAAGCCCTATCAAAACCATAACAGCGCATTTTATTCACTAATAATCTATGGTCAAGAATATCGAAAGTGGCACTGAAATCTAGTAAAACAGAACCAACTATCTTGTCTGCGTCTGTTTCTTTCAGCCATTCGTCAGTCATTTGGGTTAGCGCTGTAGCTGTGGAGTGCCCCTTTCTGTATGCATGTTGATGAGCTGTGTTCAAGTCATTTATACAGAAATAATTTTGTATTTGCTCATATACTATTCTTTCCATGATTTTGCTCAGGGTGGGTAGAATGCTTATTGGTCTACTATTCTTCCCTGAGAAAGTCTCTTTATTATTCTTAGGCAGTGGAATAATTTTAGCAATCTTCCAGTCTGCTGGGCAAATTGATTTTTCAAAACTTAAATAAATTATATGGCAGATAGGCAGAGCCAAGACATCTGCAACAGGTTTAAGCAACCTCGCATCCAGGTTATCAACACTCGCAGGGCTCGACAGTGCGAGCGTTTCACTCGCATTTGCGACTAAAAATAGGTGTGTGCAAACTGTAAAAAATATTTAGGGGCACATGTGCGCATAAAAAACAGCCGAAGCAGCCAATATTTTTGTCAATAAAAAAATATGATAATCTAACCGCAAATGTTGGAGGAACTCCAGCCGCCTTCCCTCTTCCCTGCATGACACGGTTATGGGCGGGGAATACTGCTCCGTTCTCCCCGCAGTTAGGGACCATTATCCACAGCCAGACTGTCGGCTGGGTGGAAATAAGTCAAAGTGTAGCGGAGACGAGGGACCGGGAAAAGCAGCGGACCTCCGGAGAAGCCTGCTCCATTCTCCCTGCGGTTAGGGACCGTTCGCCACGGTACCGCTGCTGGGCAGGGTGGAAATAAAGCCCTTTTCACACAGAGCGCGCAAAGTGCAGACCTCCGCCGACGAACCCATTCATTGTGTATGTGCTACCGCGGCGCAAGAGCGCCGAGCTGAGCGGCGCGCGAGAGGGCGCATGCCGCGTCTCTGTGTGAAAGAGGCTAGTCCTGCAGAGTTTCAGAGGACCTGGAGAATGTTTTAGGATAGTAATAACATTATATAAGATAATCATATTGCAAAGATAATATATATAAGATAATAACATTAAAGACAAAATTAAATTGCAATACTTTTTCAAAACTTAATGATTTTACCTTTCTGTACATTTTGTATACAAATTCATTAAATAATTTTGCTTGTAAATGTCAATTTGTGTCACGTTTATTACGGAAAACACATTATTTGATCAATTTACATTGTGCCCCTAAAGTTCTTTGTGCGCTCCTTACTTTTTCAACTTAGGAGCACATGTGCTCCTTGGGGAAAAAGTTAGCGTCAAGCCCTGACCCGCTGGTTTGTCCTTACTCAGTCCTTGACTTTTTCAAAGTGGAAACTACAAAATTTATTCTTCATCAGTTTGTTTGTAATAAGCCTGGATGAGAGCCCGAGACACTTATCTTTTACCTTCATACCATCATTTAATTTCTGAATTTCATCTGAAATAAACACTTAAATAGTTAGCAATTTCAACTGGTTTGGTGATAAAATTGCCCTCTGCCTCTAAGAAGGATGGTGTAGATCTACCACTTTTTCCCATTAGTTGATTAAGAACATTCCAAATTGTCTTGCTATCTATACTAATACTGCTAATTCTCTTATGATAATAAATCTTGTTCTTGGTTTTATTCAACATTGTTACAAAGTTTCTTCGTTTACGATACATACTCCATTTTCGTTCACCACCAGATTTTATTGCATCTGCCTTGGCTATTAAATGTAATATAATCATTACATTTGATTATAGTTTTCATCCCCTAACAGTCCAGGGAAAACCATGCATCTTCAGATGTGTTGATGCTGAATGTTTGTGAGAAACTAAAATTTCCCTTCTCCTTGTAGCTAAATTGTCTCTTAAAAAAGCCCCTTGGATCAGCTGGAAATATCATCACAAAGCTGAAAACCGGCAGCTTTTCTTACTTGTTAGAAATACGTGCTTCTCACAGGAGAGCCATGCCGCAAACATATGAGGATCCTATAGAATATGATGCATTGCTGTCGATTACCCTACCTGACACTATGTAAGGAGTCAAAATGACCACAACTGTACACATTTTCAGCAGTAAAATGACACATACACATTAGGGATCGACCGATATGGGTTTTTTAGGGCCGATACCGATTATTAGTAGTCAAGGAAACCGATAACCGATATTTAGAACCGATATTCATTTGCAGTAAAAATTAAAATTTTGGTGTCAAAATTTAGAATAACACACCTGGGGTCCGTTTCACAAAGCAGGTTTAGTGAAAACTCAGAGTCTGTTAACCCTGAAATGAGGGAGACTCTGAGTTTTCTGTTTCGAAAAGGGAGGTAACTCAAACCAGAGAAAGAGGGGTAACTCTAGCCTGTTTCAGAGAGAGAGGTAACTTAAGCTCTCGGTCAGTTACCGTAGTAACAGACTCTATGAACCTAACCTGGTCGGGACAAGGTTTTTCTCAATGAACCTCGAGTTTCTCTCTGTCTCTGCCCTCTTTCAGAGCCACACACTCCATTTGATTTCCTCATTCATTCAGTCAGCAGGCGAGTTTTGGCGTAGCCGTTCTGCCGTCTGTCATTTAAAAAAATCGTTGATAACGATCCCGTGGATGAAGGTGCAGCATTACTGCGCAGAGAATTAAATATTCGTCGGGAGATGGTTATCAGACCGCACATAGATGTTTTAGCATTTCCACACAATTATCTTTTTGAGCGGTACCGTTTCACGTCACAGTCCATCATCTACATACATAACCTAATCCGCCCTTACATTTGCAACATTACCAATCGTAGTCATGCTCTCACATCCCAGCAGATATTGTGTGTTGCGCTGTGTTTCTTTGCAAATGGAAGTTTTTTGTACAATGTCAGAGACGCTGAGCACTTGAGTAAGGCAACTGTATGCAGGGCGGTCAGAAAAGTGTGCTCGTTTTACGGGCATCTGCCTTCTTTCTGTTGGCTGAGTAGAAGTCTGTGTTAGTTTAAATAGGCTTAATTATTTAACAGAACATGATATAGATGAGAAGACATTTATGTGTGTGAAAACAGCATTATGTTGGGGATAAAACAACTGCACAGTCAAACAGCCACTTAATTTACTTTACAATGTAAAACATGATCAAAATGAGGTACCCCCATGAGATTATGCCGAGGTCTTACCTGTTTGAACAATGTTTTTATATTTCATCCTAAACTGCTGCCAAGTGCGCTTCTCCCCTGCAGGATTGCACCCAAATGAAATAAATTAATAGGCTACCATTCAAGCAGTTTTCCCCTGTAATATTACTGTGATTGCAAAGGACTACATTTAAACTTAGCCATTCTCCCACAACGTCTCCCTCTCTTTTGCAGCTGCAGCGGTGTTGCACTTCTTTTTGAAAACGTGTTCAAACTTGCCGTATGAGCGCATTAAGATTTCTAATTCTAGTGGGGTGAAAAACGCAGCCCTCCCCGTCCCCGTTGCCATGGTGACTCGTCGAATCGGGGCTCCATTGATGCTGGCTTTTTATAGTTGTGGCGCACACGCTTAACTCCTTGTGAAACTACTCTGAGTTGATTAAACTGATTCAAATCAGCTGTTCTGGAACCGGAAACTCAGAGTTTCCTATCTCAGAGTAGATCAACTCAGAGTTCAGAATTAGACTCAGAGTTTGTTGAACCTGCTTTGTGAAACGGATCCCTGGGATTAGACTGAATACAACAGTATACTGTTTGTTTGTTTTTGTACTTTACTAAAGAATAATTGTTAAGGTACTTGTACTTTACTTTTCCATTTGATGCTACTTCACTTCCACTCCACTATATTTAATAGAGAATTGTTTTCCTTACTTTCTACTCTTATGATATATGAATAAAAGTTAATTAATCATGTCTTATGTTCTCTCTCAGGTACATCTGATCCAGCCTGATTAAGTGCAAACCAATAAAGAGGGTGGCAGGAACAGGAACCTTGGCTCACTTCATTTATTGATAGCTTAAGTAGTTTAGTAAAAGTTATTTGTAATTACATGTATTTAATATACCAGTCACATTTAATTTTTTCAGCAAAATGAGTACTTTTACTACTAAAAATTGAATTTCCCCTCAGGGGGATTAATAAAGTATATAAATAAAATAAAATAAAATAAATAATAAAATAAATTTAATTGATATTCTTCTATACTTTTTAAATGCATGTCTAAATGAACTAATGAAGCCTACAAACAACTTCACATCAGTTGCTGAAGCTAGCGTGCATGTAAACAGACACACACACACACACACACAGTCGCGCTGAGAAGAAACTGTTGTCACACAGACAAGTTTCTTCGCAGCGCGACACACACACACACACACACACACACACACAAGCAAGCGCCATACCGACCATACACAGCTGAAATGCACTGAAGTAAACTTCTACATGTCCGTTAGCTTTAGCAGCCGATGTGAAGTATTTTTTAGACGACATTATTGTTTCCAGTGGCTGCCCGTTGCGACTCGCGAGCAACCACCTGAGGGGGGGAACAGACACTGAGATACAGTATGAAGATGGCGTGTTTATCAAGCATCAACAGTGGTGTCTTTAAAACTTCAGCATAGAGGATTTCTTATTGCAACTTCGACATTTTCTGTTGCTTTACCTTCAAACATCACACTGTTGCTTCACGGGGCAGTCCTCTCTCCCCTCCTCTCTCTCTCTGCCGCTGCCTGCAGCGCTGCATGTACCTTCAGTGTTGATTGGCTGTCACTCACTTGTGCCGTGTAGCCAATCAGTGGGGGCTGTAGGCGGGACATTGTTACACAGCGCAGAGTGGAGACTTCAGGCAGACAGGCAGAGAGAGACGGCTGCATGAGAGCCAAAGGAGCACCTTTTAATTAAAATAAACGTATTTTGATTAAAATAAACGTATTTTATCGGCTATCGGTGGAAAAAACGGCTGATGCCAATTATCATAAAAATGCTGAATATCGGCCGATATTATCAGCGGTGCCGATTATTGGTCGATCCCTAATACACATGAATGCAGCAGTAATTTTCATCCAAAAACATCAGATAGAAAGGGAAACACTGACAACATAGAACATTTTACTGGACAATGAATACTTTTACTCTAGGCACATTTTGCTGGTTATACTTACACACTTTTATTCAAATAAGTTTTGAATGCAGGACTTTTACTTGAAATGGATTATTTTTACAGCGTGGTATTAGTACGTTTCCTTCAGTAAAAGATCTGAATACTTCTCCCACAACTGACATCTGTGACAGTCTTCAGCTTCACCAGTACAAGGATGGAGTATAATACAGATACACAATGTAAGAGCCATATTGATAGTAGTAAGAATAGTATTGTAGTTTTACTTTAAAGATGTGGAAATGCTCCTTTAAGTCATGCTTTTGATGATGTCACAGCCAAACAGCCCTCAGAGATGGTTAAGCAGCCGAAGGAGCAAGACAGTTTTTTGACGGTGTGCCTAGTTGAGCCAATTAAGAGTGAATCTTGTAACTTTGTTTTTTGATTTTTCAATTAAAGTTTTCAAACGGAGTTACTGCCTTGGAAGATTCATTTCGTGTCAAGCTTATTGCCAACGGACTGCTTAATAGTGGTGGTAATGTGGAGTAGGCCTACTGGATGGATGAAAGATTGCCGCTACACACAAGAACAATGTAATATGTAAACACAGGAGTAATAAAATGTTAAACAACTGCAAGCAGCGTATAGGCTAGTAAATAGAAAAATGTCCAACCAGTGCCTCTCAACATAACTAATCATAACTCAACATTCTCTGAAGAGATGTCAAATAGGACCACAAATTCCATTCATGGTTCTCAAATGTCTCTGTTGCTTTAGGAGGGAGAAGGAATGAAATGTCTTTCTCAGATTTTCTGAGCAACCAAGTCAGAATAACTACATCAAAGATAATATTTTTACTGAATGAGGATAAGTAACGTTAGGGCTGCAACTAAGTTATTTTATTATTGACCAATCTTTATTATCATATTTTATATTCATATATTAGGTATTAGGTAAATTTGTCCATTACAAGTTATGAGAACCTGAGATCTAGTAGTTGTTTTTCTGTTTTTTTTTTTTTTTTTAACCAACAGTCCAAAATCCAAAGATACTAATAGTGAAATAATATAGTATGCAGACAAATGGCAGCTCTTCACATTTGAGAAGCTGGAACCAGAGAATATTTACCATTTCTTTTCAGTTATGCAGCTAATGCCATATGGATTATCAGAGTTATTGCCAAGTAATTTGCAGTTTAATCGACCAGTCGATTAATCAACTTATTGTATCAGCTGAAGATCACATACTAAATAAGTATACTTAGTTTGTGAAACCTCATTCACCAAATTTAGGTTATCTGGCTAGACCTAGCTATTTGAGGTTACAGTAGTGATATTGATTTTATTTCATGTATTTTTTTTTAATGTGTTAGTATGTTTTCTTTTTGGAAGACTGTGTGTAATGCAGATGAAAGTGTGACAGAGCAAAACGTTTATGTATAATCAGAGATTAGAAGGATATACTGTGTTATCAGATCTTGGTTTGTTAATTCAATGATGTGTGTTTAACATCGAACCACTACAAGTAAATAGTTTCTTCTAAAGGAAACACTGCTGGAATGAATTCTTAGTATGCAGCCTATATTGAGTGGATTCATCTGCTTGCTCTGTAATATGATATCTAATATCATAATAAGGTGTTAGAAAGACCATCCTCCCATTTTGATATATATTAAGATACATGTTCAGGAATGTAAAGTCAACTGTGGTGTATTTGTTCTTGTTCTTATTGTAGTAACAGGAAATAAATTACATTCCAAGCTGTCAGATAAAAGGACATTATCTTGTAAAAAATATGAATTATTAGTTGCTTTGCAGTATAAAAGTTGATGACAAATCGATGTATCATGAGTTGCCTGACTTAAAAACAAAATACCACAATGATGATGATAAACAATAAATGTCAATGTAGTTCTCAGCCCAGCTGTCATAGTCTGGTGAATTATCAGAAAATCACAGAGTAGTTTATCAGTAGATGCAAGTGAAATATGAGATATCTTGCATTTAATATGGTGCCATTTTATATATGTAAAATAAACAACAACTTTGAGGTTATTTTTATTATATTTTGATAACATACACATAAATGCAGCAGCCTGTTTGTGCTTTATTTTACAAAAGCAAATATTTGTATGGTAAGATTTATGACACAGAATGGATTAGTTTTTGGGCGAAACAAAGTTCTCAATGAAAGATACCTATAGGACTTTGCTCATCAGATCTGCTGTGATGTGACAGTTGTAATGGCTTTCATATTTGAAATTTGGTGAAAATGATGAATAGATAGGAATAACAGTGTTTTATCTTTCAGGCCATGTCAGTGATTGGAGACAGAAGGTCACGAGAACAGAAAGCCAAACAAGAGAGGTAAGATCACTGTTGATTTAACATATAGATACAAAATGTGTGTAACAGCACCATCAGCTCCATATTTCTTTATTTTGGATGGTACAGATGAGTGTACTACGAAACAGGTCGGACAGAGTCCAGCTTTCTTTGCGTTGGGTGGCTTGACAAAGCCTCGTGTCAGAGATAACGGGTACCACCAAAGTGGTTATCAGCTGTCCCTGTTAACCCAGGCCTTAATCATCAGGCTCTGTGCATGTTCCAAAGGGGGCATTGGGCGTCTTTTGACTCATCCAATACACAAAATAGACCAATGGTGTGCTGCCTACTTCCACCTATGAAGAATATAAAACATATTTGGAAAATGTCACCCATGCTTTCATCTAATTATGATTATATTACTGTAATTAACTATATACAGGGCTCTGCCAAAAGGCCATTTCCTGTCTAGCTACTTCGAAAATTGACTGCCAGGCTTGACAAATTCCAAGAGACAAAACCACCCCCACCCTTGCACTGCTACACTGGCTACCTGTTAGGTATAGAATTGATTTAAAACTTTACTAATTACTTTTAAATTACTTTTACTTTTGGTCTTGCTCTTACTTACATTATAGATTCACTCAAGCTACACAAAAGAAAAAGGAACCTGTTACAAAAGGGAACTGGGCATTTTCCATAGAGTGCTCTAGGGATGACGTTTTTCTGCCTACACGGATGTTAGCATTGCGCCGGTTCCCATGTCAAAAGGCCTATGGGGCTTTTTCATTGCATTTTGGATTATTGCAGAAAATAACCTCTGTGGCAAACAAAAGCTTATAATACTTATGTTTTGTTCAGCAAGATAATATTCACAACGAAATACCACTGTTATGATTTTTGAAGCCAAAATGCAATCAGCTGAAGTAAAAGCTAATGGTAGGCTGTAAATGAACTACACTACAGTGGCTTGACTTAACAT